>NC_086448.1:511849957-512124957 GCF_028390025.1 Pseudophryne corroboree | reverse complement strand
GAATAGTAAGAAGAACATAAGTATAGGTGATAGCATACAGTAGCTCTGATATGTGAGAAGTCAAAAAAGAAATGACGGTAACTCATAGGCCAAAGGAGTAAAAACAAAATGACAATGGGGGTAATTCTGAGTTGATCGCAGCAGCAAGTTTGTTAGCAATTGGGCAAAACCATGTGCACTGCAGGGGGGGCAGATATAACATTTGCAGAGAGAGTTAGATTTGGGTGGGTTATTTTGTTTCTGTGCAGGGTAAATAATGGCTGCTTTATTTTTACACTGCAATTTAGATTTGAGTTTGAACACGCCACACCCAAATCTAACTCTCTCTGCACATGTTATATCTGTCCCCCCTGCAGTGCACATGGTTTTGCCCAACTGCTAACAAATTTGATGCTGCGATCAACTCAGAATTAGGCCCAATACACAGAGAGACAGTTGTAGACCACAGAGAGAAGTTGTGAAGGATCGTTACAAATCAAAAAGACATCCACTGATATTCAGTTACCCGTGGTAATTTACTGCGGGTAATTATATCATCGGGGGCTATCCAATTCGCACCGATAAGCCGGCGCGAGCCACAGCTTATCAGGGATATTGTTTCACATGCCTCAGGCAGGCGAAACAAAATCCCCAAAAGAAACTTTTTGTTGGAAAAGTGGGCTGCGGCCGCAATAATACACAGGTTTCGCTGAACTTGTGTATTTTCTTGAGAAAATTTATATTTTTTAAGGGCAATCCTAAATGGATTGCTTGTAAAGAAAAAAAAAAAGAAAAATGGTGAAACATTAAGAAAAATTGCTGTTTTATCGTGACAAAGTGGATACTCCTCCCCCCCCCCCTTTCCCCCAAATAGAGCATGATACATTATATTTTGTGTCTGCAGTACTACTTAGTACATTCATAGAGCATTTCATTTGTTATTCCTTGTAGAGGCTGCCAATCCCCCAGGATCTGTAATAATTTGAAAGGGTAATGCTTTTTATAGCAAAATACCTCATGTTTTATTGCCTTTTTACATTTTGGACTTGGACATGCCGGGAACTGTTTGGTAAATGAACCCCTATGGCACAAACTACCAAACATGGAGGAGGTAGTGTGATAGCCTGGGGCTCTTTTGCTGGATCCCAAGTCAGCAACTGCAACAGAGTGACTGGCATCATGAACAAAAAATTTGCAGTGCCATGCAATACTATGCTTAATTGTTCAAGAGATCCTCATACAGCAAGATAATGACCCAAAACCTTCCTCCATGCTATGTCAGAATTACCTTCGAAGACAAACTGTAGGCTTCAAAATATGAAATGGCCAGCAGTCTTAGGAATTAAACCCCATCAAGCTGGCCTGGGAGGAAATGAACAGAAGGATGAAAGCAAAATAACTTACAAGATTGCCATAAGTGCGTTTAGCAGTTATACAGTTTGAGTATCCCATATCCAAATATTCCGAAATACGGAATATTCCGAAATATGGACTTTTTTGAGTGAGAGTGAAATAGTGAAACCTTTGTTTTTTGATGGCTCAATGTACACAAACTTTGTTTAATACACAAAGTTATTAATAATATTGTATTAAATGACCATCAGGCTGTGTGTATACGGTGTATATGAAACATAAATGATTTGTGTGAATGTAGACACACTTTGTTTAATGCACAAAGTTATAAAAAATATTGCCTAAAATTACCTTCAGGCTGTGTGTATAAGGTGTACATGTAACATAAATGCATTCTGTGCTTAGATTTAGGTCCTATCACCATGATATCTCATTATGGTATGCGATTATTCCAAAATACGGAAAAATACGATATCCAAAATACCTCTGGTCCCAAGCATTTTGGATAAGGGATACTCAACCTGTATCTATCAACAATTTAGATTAAAGTATGTTGAAATTTATTTTAGTTTTTTTAAATCTCCAATTGTTTATTTATTATGTGCTTTAATTTCAGTGTACATGAATACATTAAACTTTGTACATTTCAATAAAACTGGAAAAATTGGGTGTTATAAAACGTTGACCAGTAGATGTGGATTCATTTGTTGCTACCTTTTATAGCTCATTGAAACAATGCTTTATTCCTCTTCGAAAATGATTAAATTAAAAGCTATTGTCTCATTTACACCTGCATATGCCTTTGATATAATACAGAATAAAGCAAAGAAACTGAAAGCAGATATATTTTTGTTTATTCTCCAAAGATATTTCTCTTACGTCTTAGAGGATGCTGGGGACTCTGTAAGGACCATGGGGTATAGACGGGCTCCGCAGGAGACATGGGCACTATAAAGAACTTTAGAATGGGTGTGCACTGGCTCCTCCCTCCATGCCCCTCCTCCAGACCCCAGTTAGATCCTGTGCCCAGAGGAGATTGGGTGCACTACAGGGGAGCTCTCCTGAGTTTCTCTGAAAAATAATTTTGTTAGGTTTTTTATTTTCAGGAAGCACTGCTGGCAACAGGCTCCCTGCATCGTTGGACTGAGGAGAGAGAAGCAGACCTACTTAAATGATGGGCTCTGCTTCTTAGGCTACTGGACACCATTAGCTCCAGGGGGAGTCGTAAACGCAGGTCTCCCCCCGCCGTTCGTCCCAGAGCCGCGCCGCCGTCCTCACAGAGCCGGAAGATTGAAGCCGGGTGAGTTTAAGAAGAAAAGAAGACTTCTAAGGCGGCAGAAGACTTCAGATCTTCCCTGAGGTAAGCGCGCAGCGCTAACGCTGCACGCCATTGCTCCCACACATTACACACACTACTAGGCACTGTTGGGCGCAGGGGGGGCGCCCTGGGCAGCAATATAAACCTTTAAGTCTGGCAATATGGATATAGGCTGCGGAGGCAGTAAGTGTATAAGTCCCCCGCCAGTTTTATAAAATTGAGCGGGACCGAAGCCCGCCGCTGGAGGGGGCAGAGCTTGGTCCCTCAGCACTAACCAGCGCCATTTTCTCCACAGAGCACTGCAGAGAAGCTGGCTCCCCGGACTCTCCCCTGCTGAACACGGTGACACGGCTGAAAAGAGGGTGGGGCACTTGTAAGGCGCAGTGAGTGTATTACACGATTTATTATATATAAAAGCGCTATTATCTGGGAATTCTGTTTCCAGTGTCAGTTGGCGCTGGGTGTGTGCTGGCATACTCTCTCTCTGTCTCTCCTAAGGGCCTTGTTGGGGAACTGTCTCCTTATAGATATATCCCTGTGTGTGTGGGGGGGTGTCGGCACGCGTGTGTCGGCATGTCTGAAGCGGAAGGCTCATCTAAGGAGGAGGTGGAGCAGATGATTGTGGTGTCTCCGTCGGCAACGCCGACTCATGATTGGGTGAACATGTGAAATGTTTTAAATGCAAATGTGAACTTATTACATAAGAGAATGGACAAAGCAGAGTCCAGGGAAAAGGCAGGGAGTCAATCCACGGATTGGACTGTGTCACAGGGCCCTTCAGGGTCTCAAAAGCGTCCCCTATCCCAAATAGCAGACACTGATACCGACACGGATTCTGACTCCAGTGTCTACTACGATGATGCGAGGTTACACCCAAGGGTGGCCAAAAGTATTCATTATATGATTATTGCAATAAAAGATGTTTTGCATATCACAGATGACCCCTCTGTCCCTGACACGAGGGTGCGCATGTATAAGGAAAAGAAACCTGAGGTAACCTTTCCCCGGTCTCATGAGCTGAATGAGTTATTTGAAAAAGCTTGGGAAACTCCAGACAAGAAACTGCAGATTCCCAAGAGGATTCTTATGGCGTATCCTTTCCCAGCACAGGACAGCGTACGCTGGGAATCCTCACCCAGGGTGGACAAGGCTTTAACGCGCCTGTCCAAGAAGGTGGCGCTACCGTCTCCAGAGACGGCAGCCCTCAAGGATCCTGCTGATCGCAGACAGGAAACTACCTTGAAATCTATTTATACGCATACGGGTGCTTTACTCAGACCTCCAATAGCATCGGCATGGGTATGTAGCGCAGTTGCAGCTTGGACATATACCTTGTCAGCTGACCTTGATACCCTAGACAGGGATACCATTTTATTGACCTTAGGTCACATTAAAGACGCAGTCTTATATATGAGAGACGCTCAAAGAGACGTTGGGCTGCTAGGTTCGAGAGCCAACGCCATGGCGATTTCTGCTAGGCGAGCCCTGTGGACCCGCCAATGGACGGGTGATGCCGATTCAAAGAAGCATATGGAGGTTTTACCATACAAAGGTGAAGTTTTATTTGGGGAAGGTCTCGTGGACCTGGTTGCCACAGCTACCGCGGGTAAATCTACTTTCTCTGACGTCCTAGTGGATGCTGGGAACTCCGTAAGGACCATGGGGGATAGCGGCTCCGCAGGAGACTGGGCACAACTAAAGAAAGCTTTAGGACTACCTGGTGTGCACTGGCTCCTCCCTCTATGACCCTCCTCCAGACCTCAGTTAGAATCTTGTGCCCGGCTGAGCTGGATGCACACTAAGGGCTCTCCTGAGCTCCTAGAAAAAGAAAGTATATTTTAGGTTTTTTATTTTCAGTGAGATCTGCTGGCAACAGACTCACTGCTACGAGGGACTAAGGGGAGAAGAAGCGAACCTACCTGATTGGAGCTAGTTTGGGCTTCTTAGGCTACTGGACACAATTAGCTCCAGAGGGATCGAACACAGGACCCGACCTCGATCGTTCGGTCCCGGAGCCGCGCCGCCGTCCCCCTTACAGAGCCAGAAGCATGAAGATGGTCCTGAAAATCGTCGGCAGAAGACTTCGGTCTTCAACAAGGTAGCGCACAGCACTGCAGCTGTGCGCCATTGCTCCTCATGCACACCTCACACTCCGGTCACTGATGGGTGCAGGGCGCTGGGGGGGGGCGCACTGAGCAGCAATATTAACACCTTGTCTGGCAAAATAACACAATATATAGTCCTAGAGGCTATATATGTGTAAAATACCCCTGCCAGGATCCATAAAAAAGCGGGAGAATGTCCGCCGAAAAAGTGGCGGGGCTATCTCCCTCAGCACACTGGCGCCATTTTCTCTTCACAGTGCAGCTGGAAGACTGCTCCCCAGGCTCTCCCCTGTAGTTTTCAGGCTCAAAGGGTTAAAGAGAGAGGGGGGGCACTAAATTTAGGCGCAAATATGTGTATTATAGCAGCTATAAGGGAAAAATCACTGTGGGTAGTGTGAATCCCTGCATTATATAGCGCTCTGGTGTGTGCTGGCATACTCTCTCTCTGTCTCCCCAAAGGACTTTGTGGGGTCCTGTCCTCAGTCAGAGCATTCCCTGTGTGTGTGCGGTGTGTCGGTACGGCTGTGTCGACATGGTTGATGAGGAGGCTTATGTGGAGGCGGAGCAGATGCCGATAAATGTGATGTCGCCCCCTGTGGGGCCGACACCAGAGTGGATGGATAGGTGGAAGGTATTAACCGACAGTGTCAACTCCTTACATAAAAGGCTGAATGACGTAACAGCTGTGGGACAGCCGGCTTCTCAGCCCGCGCCTGCCCAGGCGTCTCAAAGGCCATCAGGGGCTCAAAAACGCCCGCTACCTCAGATGGCAGACACAGATGTCGACACGAAGTCTGACTCCAGTGTCGACGAGGTTGAGACATATACACAATCCACTAGGAACATCCGTTGCATGATCTCGGCAATGAAAAATGTGTTATACATTTCTGACATTAACCCAGGTACCACAAAAAAGGGGTTTTATGTTTGGGGAGAAAAAGCAGACAGTGTTTTGTTCCCCCATCAGATGAGTGAATAAAGTGTGTGAAGAAGCGTGGGTTCCCCCCCGATAAGAAACTGGTAATTTCAAAAAAGTTACTGATGGCGTACCCTTTCCCGCCAGAGGATAGGTCACGTTGGGAGATATCCCCTAGGGTGGATAAGGCGCTCACACGTTTGTCAAAAAGGTGGCACTGCCGTCTTAGGATGCGGCCACTTTGAAGGAGCCTGCTGATAAAAAGCAGGAGGCTATCCTGAAGTCTGTATATACACACTATACTGAGACCTGCAATTGCCTTCAGCATGGAAAGTGCTGCTGCAGCGTGGTCTATTACCCTGTCAGGACAGGGATACTATTTGCTAACCATAGAGCATATTAAAGACGTCGTCTTATATATGAGGGATGCACAGAGGGATATTTGCCGGCTGGCATCCAGAATTAATGCAATGTCCATTCTGCCAGGAGGGTATTGGGGACCCGGCAGTGGACAGGCGATGCTGACTTTAGAAGGCACATAAAGATTCTGCCTTATAAGGGTGAGGAATTGTTTGGGAATGGTCTCTGGGACCTCGTATCCACAGCAACAGCTGGGATGGAAAATATTTACCCCAAGTTTCCTCACAGCCTAAGAAAGCACCGTATTATACGGTACAGTCCTTTCGGCTTCAGAAAAGCAAGCGGGTCAAAGGCGCTTCCTTTCTGCACAGAGACAAGGGAAGAGGGAAAAAGCTGCACCAGACAGCCAGTTCCCAGGATCAAAAATCTTCCCCCGCTTCCTCTGAGTCCGCTGCATGACGCTGGGGCTACACAGGTGGAGCCAGGTGCGGTGGGGGCGCGTCTCGGGAACTTCAGCGACCAGTGGGCTCGCTCACAGGTGGATCCCTGGGTTCTGCAAATAGTATCACAGGGATACAAGCGGGAGTTCGAGGCGACTTCCCCTCGCAGTTACCTCAAATCAGCCTTGCCTGCTGCCCTCGAGGAGAGGTAGTACTGGCGGCATTTCACAAGCTGTACTTCCAGCAGGTGATAATCAAGGTACCCCTCCTTCAACAAGGACGGGGTTACTATTCCACAATGTTTGTGGTACCGAAACTAGACGGTTCGGTGAGACCCATTCTAAAATTGAAATCCTTGAACACTTATAGACGAAGGTTCAAGTTCAAAATGGAATCGCTCAGGGCGGTTATTGCAAGCCTGGACGAAGGGGATTACATGGTATCACTGGACATCAAGGATGCTTACCTGCATGTCCCCATTTACCCTCCTCACCAGGAGTACCTCAAAATTGTGGTACAGGACTGTCATTACCAATTCCAGACGTTGCCGTTGGTCTGTCCCCGGCACCGAGGGTATTTACCAAGGTAATGGCCGAAATGATGATACTCCTTCGAAAAAAGGGAGTTATAATTATCCCGTACTTGGACGATCTCCTTATAAAGGCGAGGTCCAGGGAACAGTTGTTCGTCGGAGTAGCCCTATCTCGGGAAGTGCTAGAACAGCGCGGCTGGATTCTGAATAGTCCAAAGTCGCAGCTGGTTCCTACGACGCGTCTACTGTTCCTGAGTATGGTTCTGGACACAGAACAGGAAAAAGGGTTTCTCCCGGAGGAGAAGGTCAAGGAGTTGTCATCTCTAGTCAGAGACCTCCTAATACAAATACAGGTGTCGGTGCATCAATGCACGCGAGTCCTGGGAAAGATGGTAGCTTCTTACGAAGAAATTCCATTCGGTAGGCTCCCTGCAAGGATCTTCCAGTGGGATCTGTTGGACAAGTGGTCCGGGTCGCATCTTCAGATGCATCGGCTGATAACCCTGTCTCCAAAGGCCAGGGTGTCGCTGTTGTGGTGGCTGCAGAGTGCTCATCTTCTAGAGGGCCGCAGATTCGGCATACATGACTGGGTCCTGGTGACCACAGATGCCAGCCTACGAGGCTGCGGGGCAGTCACACAGGGAAGAAACTTCCAAGGATTATGGTCAAGTCAGGAGACTTCCCTACACATAAATATTCTGGGACTAAGGGCCATTCACAATGCCCTAAGTCAGGCTAGACCTTGCTTCAACACCATCCGGTGCTGATCCAGTCAGACAACATCACGGCGGTCGCCCATGTAAACCAGCAGGGCGGCACAAGAAGCAGGATGGTGATGGCAGAAGCCACAAGGATTTTCCGATGGGCGGAAAATCATGTGTTAGCACTGTCAGCAGTGTTCATTCCCGGAGTGGACAACTGGAAAGCAGACTTTCTCAGCAGGCACGACCTCCACCCGGGAGAGTGGGGACTTCATCCAGAAGTCTTCAAAATGATTGTACACCATTGGGAAAGGCCACAGGTGGACATGATGGCGTCCCGCCTCAACAAAAAGCTAAAAAGATATTGCGCCAGGTCAAGGGACCCTCAGGCGATAGCTGTGGACGCTCTGGTAACACCATGGGTGTAGCAGTCGGTGTATGGGTTCCTTCCTTTGCCTCTCATACCCAAGGTATTGAGAATACTAAGAAGGAGAGGAGTAAGAACTATACTCGTGGTTCCGGATTGGCCAAGAAGAGCTTGGTACCCAGAACTTCAAGAAATGATCTCAGAGGACCCATGGCCTCTGTCGCTCAGACAGGCGGCTGCCCAAGGGGTCTCGGCTTTACAACTTTGCCGAGCTGTTACTTGGTCGGGTTCAAACATTTTTGCAAAAGTCTACAAGTTTGATACCCTGGCTGAGGAGGACCTTGAGTTTGCTCATTCGGTGCTGCAGAGTCATCCGCACTCTCCCGCCCGTTTGGGAGCTTTGGTATAATCCCCATGGTCCTTACGGAGTTCCCAGCATCCACTAGGACGTCAAAGAAAATAAGATTTTACTCGCCGGTAAATCTATTTCTCGTAGTCCGTAGTGGATGCTGGGTGCCCATCCCAAGTGCGGATTGTCTGCAATACTTGTATATAGTTATTGTTAACTTAAGGGTTATTGTTGAGCCATCCGTTGAGAGGCTCAGTTATATTTCATACTGTTAACTGGGTATAGTATCACGAGTTATACGGTGTGATTGGTGTGGCTGGTATGAGTCTTACCCGGGATTCAAAATCCTTCCTTATTGTGTCAGCTCTTCCGGGCACAGTATCCTAACTGAGGTCTGGAGGAGGGTCATAGAGGGAGGAGCCAGTGCACACCAGGTAGTCCTAAAGCTTTCTTTAGTTGTGCCCAGTCTCCTGCGGAGCCGCTATCCCCCATGGTCCTAACGGAGTACCCAGCATCCACTACGGACTACGAGAAATAGATTTACCGGTGAGTAAAATCTTATTTTTTTGCAGTCCTTTCGGTCGCATAAGTCCAGAAGAGGTCGGGGCTCATCCTTCCTCGCCAGAGGTAAGGGTAGAGGGAAGAGAACACCTGCTTCGGCTAGTTCCCAGGAGCAGAAGTCCTTCCCGGCTTCTACTAAATCCACCGCATGACGCTGGGGCTCCACTGAGGGAGTCCGCACCGGTGGGGGCACGTCTTCGACTCTTCAGCCAGGTCTGGGTTCTGTCAGACGTGGATCCTTGGGCGATGGATATTGTATCCCAAGGCTACAAACTGGAATTCGAAGAGGTGCCCCTCGCCGATTTTTCAAGTCGGCCTTGCCAGCTTCTTCCCCAGAGAGGGAAGTAGTGTTAGCTGCAATTCAAAAGCTGTGTCAACAGCAAGTGATTGTCAAGGTTCCCCTAGTCCAACAGGGGAAAGGGTACTATTCGACCCTGTTCGTGGTCCCGAAGCCGGATGGTTCGGTCAGACCCATTTTAAATCTAAAATCCCTAAACCTGTACTTGAAAAAGTTCAAATTCAAGATGGAATCGCTCCGGGCTGTGATCTCCAGTCTGGAAGGGGGGGATTTTATGGTGTCACTCGACATAAAGGATGCATACCTTCATGTCCCCATATATCCTCCTCATCAGGCGTACCTGAGATTCGCTGTACAGGATTGTCATTACCAGTTTCAGACGTTGCCGTTTGGGCTTTCCACGGCCCCGAGGATTTTCACCAAGGTGATGGCGGAGATGATGGTGCTCCTGCGCAGGCAGGGAGTCACAATTATCCCATACTTGGACGATCTGATAAAAGCAAGATCGAGAGATCAATTGCAGAAGAGCGTGTCGCTCTCCCTGAGAGTGCTACAACAACACTGTTGGATTCTCAATCTGCCAAAGTCACAATTGCTTCCAACGACTCGACTATCATTCCTAGGCATGATTCTGGACACGTAACAGAAGAGGGTTTTTCTCCTGATGGAAAAAGCCCAGGACCTCCAGAACATGGTCAGAGATTTGCTAAAACCAAAAAGAGTGTTTGTTCATCAATGCACTCGAGTTCTGGGGAAAATGGTGGCTGCCTACGAGGCCGTCCCCTTCGGCAGGTTTCATGCAAGGACGCTTCAGTGGGACCTCCTGGACAAGTGGTCCGGGTCCCATCTACTAATATATCAGAAGATAAGCCTGTCCCCCCGGGCCAGGGTGTCTCTCCTGTGGTGGCTGCAAAGTGCTCACCTTCTAGAGGGTCGCAGGTTCGGCATTCAAGACTGGGTTCTGGTGACCACGGACGCGAGCCTCCGAGGATGGGGAGCAGTCACACAAGGAAGAAATTTTCAGGAGCTATGTTCAAGCCAGGAGGCTTGTCTACACATCAACGTACTGGAATTGAGGGCCATATAGAACGGCCTACGACAAGCAGAGAATATTCTTCGCGACCTACCGGTTCTGATTCAATCAGATAACGTCACAGCCGTGGCTCATGTAAACTGCCAAGGCGGGACAAGGAGCAGAGTGGCAATGGCGGAAGCCACCAGGATTCTTTGCTGGGCGGAAAATCACGTAAGCACTCTGTCAGCGGTCTTCATTCCGGGAGTGGACAACTGGGAAGCAGACTTCCTCAGCAGACACGATCTCCATCCAGGAAAGTGGGGACTTCATCAAGAAGTTTTTACAGAGATAACAAGTCTTTGGGAAATTCCTCACATAGACATGATGGTGTCACGCCTCAACAAGAAGCTTCGAAGGTATTGTGCCAGGTCAAGGGTCCCTCAGGCAGTAGCGGTGGACGCCCTGGTGACACCTTGGGTGTTTCAGTCGGTCTATGTGTTCCCCCCTCTTCCTCTCATCTCAAAAATATTGAGAATCATAAGACAAAAAAGAGTGAAAACAATCCTCATTGTTCCAGATTGGCCTCGAAGGGCCTGGTATTCAGATCTTCAGGAGATGCTGACAGAAGATCCATGGCCTCTTCCTCTCAGGGAGGACCTGTTACAAAAGGGGCCCTGCGTGTTCCAAGACTTACCGCGGTTACGTTTGACGGCATGGCGGTTGAACACCATATCCTAGCTGGGAAAGGTATTCCGGAGGAAGTCATCCCTACTCTGATAAAGGCTAGGAAGCAGGTGACGGCAAAACATTATCACCGTATCTGGAGGAAATATGTTTCTTGGTGTGAAGCCAAGAATGCTCCTACGGAAGATTTCCATCTGGGCCGTTTTCTCCACTTTCTACAGACAGGAGTGGATATGGGCCTAAAATTAGGCTCCATTAAGGTACAGATTTTGGCCCTGTCTATTTTCTTTCAGAAAGAATTGTCTTCTCTCCCAGAAGTCCAGAAGTTTGTAAAGGGAGTGCTGCACATCCAGCCTCCTTTTGTGCCCCCAGTGTCACCTTGGGACCTTAACGTAGTGTTACGGTTCCTGAAGTCTCACTGGTTTGAACCTCTTCAAACAGTTGAATTGAAATTTCTCACTTGGAAGGTGCTCATGTTGTTGGCCTTGGCATCTGCAAGGTGGGTGTCCGAATTGGCGGCCTTGTCTCACAAGAGCCCCTATTTGACCTTCCATGTGGATAGAGCAGAGTTGAGGACTCGTCCTCAATTTTTGCCTAAGGTGGTTTCTTCATTTCATATGAACCAACCTATTGTGGTGCCTGTGGCTACGTGTGACTCGGAGGATTCCAAGTCCCTGGATGTAGTCAGGGCCTTAAAAATCTATGTAGCCAGGACGGCTCGGGTTAGGAAAACAGAAGCACTGTTTGTCCTGTATGCAGCCAACAAAGTTGGCGCTCCTGCTTCGAAGCAGACTATTGCTCGCTGGATCTGTAACACGATTCAGCAGGCTTATTCTACGGCAGGATTGCCGTTAACAAATTCGGTAAAGGCCCATTCCACTAGGAAGGTGGCCTCTTCTTGGGCGGCTGCCCGAGGCGTCTCGGCTTTACAGCTTTGCCGAGCAGCTACCTGGTCAGGTTTGAACACTTTTGCAAAGTTCTATAAGTTTGATACCCTGGCTGATGAGGACCTTGCGTTTGCTCAGTCGGTGCTGCAGAGTTTTCCGCACTCTCCCGCCCGGTCTGGAGCTTTGGTATAAACCCCATGGTCGTTACGGAGTCCCCAGCATCCTCTAGGACGTAAGAGAAAATAAGATTTTAAACCTACCGGTAAATCTTTTTCTCCTAGTCTGTAGAGGATGCTGGGCGCCCGTCCCAGTGCGGACAAAATCTGCAAGGCTTGTATATAGTTGTTGCTTACATAAGGGTTATGTTACAGTTGAGATCAGTCTTTAGCTGATACTGTTTTGTTCATACTGTTAACTGGTTACGTATATTCCAGGTTATACGGTGTGGATGGTGTGGGCTGGTATGAATCTTTCCCTTAGATTAACAAAATCCTTTCCTCGTATTGTCCATCTCCTCTGGGCACAGTTTCTCTAGCTGGGGTCTGGAGGAGGGGCATGGAGGGAGGAGCCAGTGCACACCCATTCTAAAGTTCTTTATAGTGCCCATGTCTCCTGCGGAGCCCGTCTATACCCCATGGTCCTTACGGAGTCCCCAGCATCCTCTACGGACTAGGAGAAAAAGATTTACCGGTAGGTTTAAAATCTTATTTTTAAAATAGCCTGAATGGTTTTGTTGGTATCCTTTAGAAAATATAATAAGCAATTGGATTATAGAGATATTTAAAACAAATTACTTTCTTGAATTAGCATAATACATCTTCAATATTGTTATCAGTCATGCAGCCTTTTTAAATGGAGAAAAGTAATCACTCTGCTGTTTGATATCATCATGTGCATCACATTGAACATGGACTAGAAAAAACAAAGGAAACCGTGTTTGAGGATACCAGAAAGAAATTAAAGTTAAAGGTTGTAAGACTATGGGGGTGATTCCGAGTTGTTCGCTCGCTAGCTGTTTTTAGTAGCATTGCACACGCTAAGCCGCCACCCTCTGGGAGTGTATCTTAGCTTAGCAGAATTGCGAACGAAAGATTAGCAGAATTGCGAATAGAAATTTCTTAGCAGTTTCTGAGTAGCTCGAGACTTACTCACACATAGCGATCAGTTCAGTCAGTTTCGTTCCTGGTTTGATGTCACACACACGCCCAGACACTCCCGCGTTTTTCCATGACACGCCTGCATTTTTCCACACACTCCCAGAAAACGGCCAGTTTCCGCCCAGAAACACCCACTTCCTGTCAATCACACTACGATCACTTCAACGATGAAAAATCTTCGTTCGGGCGTGAGTAAATCTACTAAGTTTTGTGTTAAAATACTAACCGCATGGCATTTTTGCCTTAATCGCTCCATTGCGAAAATCGGCAACGAGCGAACAACTCGGAATGACCCCCAGTGTCCAAGCACCTTCAAAGTTAAAAGTTCAGTTTTATGGTCATCAGCCAAAACAAATTGACAGACGAAATTACAGTAGTACATAGCACCAAGTAGCAGGCGACACAGTTGTAGCATACAAAACATAAAAATAATACAATCATACATTTAGCATCCGTACTGCAAATGGAATGAAACTAATCCTGAACCGACTGGTCCGTGCTAGCAAAGCACAAAACCTCTTTCCGGGACGGGATTTCGACAAAGAATTCATTAAAGGGATGCTCACTTTCTGATAAAATATGTACTTGCTTTACTTAAAACCCTACACCTGTACAATTCATCACAGATAGGCAGCGACATGCCAATGATTTTGCTAGCAGATTTCCTTATTCTCTCTAATGCACACCGATCTTTCAAAGTACAGCCACCATACCATGTCACAATACCGTAACTCAGGATGCTCTCTATCGCGCACCTATAAAAATGTAACATGGTCTGCGCACCAACACCTGCAGCCCTTAAGCGTCGCAGGAAAAAAAGCCGTTGTTGTGACTTTTTTACTATCAGTTGCAAGTGCGCTGACCATGTCAAACATGACGAAATCTGGATGCCCAGGAAATGGAATGAAGCAACCATTTCCACTGCTTGATCGCCAACAAACACTGGCGATTTCTGCAACTGATCTTTCCTAAAGTCCACAATCAGTTCTTTAGTCTTCCCACTATTTAAAAATAGATGATTTTCATTACTCCAACCAACTAACTTCGCAACTTCCGTCCTGTAAGCTGACTCATCATCGCCATTAATTAAGCCTACTACAGCAATGTCATCTGCAAACTTAATCATCTTGACAGATGCATCTGCTGACACACAGTCGTGAGTCAGCAATGATTAAACAATGAATATAGAAAGGGCTAAGAACACAGCCCTGGGGTACACCTGTGTTTAGCAACACCTCCCTGGACCTAACACTGCTCATTTTAACCATTTGATGTGCCGGTGACTACAGTTGCAAATATTCTTAAAATGTTTAATGTCCATTGGACTGTAGCCAACCTCTCTGGATGTGGCCTCAAGAGGAAAATCGATTTAACAGAAGGATATTGAGAATGGTACGGACAAAAAAACAGAACCAAGGAAAACTTCAAAATAGATCCAAGGTAAACTTCAACATAAAGGTATGTCAGTGTCTAATTGCACCATCCAACATTTTTTTAGTAACATTGGGCTCCATGGAAGAGGACCCAGGAGGACTCCACTTTAGAAAAAAAAACAACATAAAAAAATACTGGAGTTTTCTAAAAATGTATAATCACACAATGCTTAAGGGAGAATGTCTTGTCTATTGGAGCTTTTGGTAATTTACATTAGCTCTATGTTCACAGTTGAAAAAAGCTGTAAGAGAAAAGAACACTATACTGTACGTACTGTGACATATATCGGAGGCTTGGGTTTTGTTTTTTTGTGGCTGCTTTATTATCACGGCATCTTGGAGTGTCAGAAAGTTCTGTCTCAGTTGGAGGTCATGGGTACTTCAACACGATAACGACTCAAAACACATAGCTAAAAGCACCCCTGAGTGTATAAGAACAGGACCATTCTGAAGTGGCATTTTATTGAGCTCTGATCTGAATCCTATCGAACATGTATGGAAAGAGCTGAAACATGCAGGCTGGAGAAGGCACTCCTCAAACTTGAGACAGTTGGCGCAGTGTCTATGGAAGAGTGGCCCAAACTACCTGTTGACAGGTGCTCTCATCAGAGCTACAGAAATTACTGGATTACAGTATTTGCCTCTAAAGATCGTGCAACAAAATATTAGGTTAAGGGTCCCATCATTTTTGTTAATGACATTTTAATTTGTTTATTTAAAATATTCTGTTTAATCAAAAATATGATTCCTAGTCTAATTTCTATTAAATATGGAATAAACCATGCTGGATGACCATTCTTTTTGTCACTTTCAAGTTATTTCAATGAGGCACTGGAAGCAAATGTATAACTCTGCTTACTATTTAGTGATACTCCGATCATGTGAGAGATTTCACTATGGGATAATTGGTTTGTCACACTCCATTAACACATTACCTATTTTATAAACAGTGTGTAAGGTTCAAAACTTGAAAAATGAGTGTACTTTTATATGTAAGGAATAATCTGGTGACAGGTACTCTTTGGGTACTGTAAGTCTACAGTTTTCATAGAAATGAGGTTATTATCCCTTTTGGAGTATGAAGGTGATATTTCATTGTATGTAATCTGAGCAAGCTCTGTGGCTGCTCTTGGCCCAATAAATAGAAATCTGTAGAGGATTAATATTACAAAATACCATCTGTCCATATGTTGTATAAAAATGTTTTCTTCTCTGTAAACAGGAGGTTTTTACTTTTTGAAGTTTAATTGTTAAAGTGAACAATTGAGAAGTCTGTCTGCTTCATCTATGGATGCAGCCATGAATGATCTAATGATTTCTAGTGTAATGAGCTTTTTGTTTTTAAGTTCTGACAAAGTTAGTTTTCTCTCCTGCAGGAAGTGTTCATCGAAATTGGCACTACAGAGGCACATGGGAGTGCATGCTGGAGAAAAGCCTTTTCATTGCCAACATTGCGAGTATAAAACCAGACTGAAAGCTTCACTGAAACAGCACATGAGAGTTCATACTGGTGAGATTAAACTCAACAAATCTTTAACCCTAAACTGTATAGTGATAAGTCTGCTATATGTTTGTAATGTACTTGCCATTGTGTTTATCATTTTAATATTGGTTTGGTTTACAGAGTATCTCGGAAATGTTTGGTATTCCAATTTTTTTTGGTGTGTGTATCATTGACGATATACTCCAATGCCAATTATAACGGGTCCATTCCTTCATTAAGACAGTTACGCAATACAACATTATTATGTTTAGAATAGATTCAATTGAATTCCACTCAGTATGTCTTGTGAGACTGTAACGTGATTTAACATGGGCTTGTTTTTCTGTGTTTTATCTTTTGCATTGTATACAGGAGTATTTTTAACATGTCACTCGATCCTTATATAGTGTTTTGAGAAATAACATACTAAGACAAGAGGTTCATTCATTATTTATTTTCCTCCGTGAAAGTTCCACTTTGTACAGAGAAAGTGTATTGCATAGGGAGATGCAAACTGAAGTTGTCTTTCATGTTTGAGTCATGAAAACTGAAGAATTGTGCCCTTAGGAATAAAACACCTGGAACATTTGGATGACTCTTTTTTTTCTTTTTCTTTTATAGAATTAGTGCTTTTTATTAAAATGCTATATATATATATATATATATATATATATATATATATATAGTTATATAGTGTGTGTGTGTGTGTGTGTGTGTTTCTCCGGAAAGTGAACATACAGTTCCGTGCATCACATGCTTTGAAATTTTAAACTGATCTGTTAATTTGTTGTTATATGAAAACTTAATTGCTTAGTAGCAATGCCTCACCCTATAACTTAAGACCCACTCAAATTTTGGTGTTTTGGAGAAGTATGTTGTTTGAATTTGTGTAGCTGTCCCGTATACAGTATATATTATAGATATATGTATATTATTTAAAGTCCAGCACATTTTAAAGGTCCAATTGAAACATATTTTCATGCATTTTTAAATTATATAAGTCTCGCTTTTGCAACATAAAGAGTACAGTGTTGATGATTCTCGAAAATGGGATGTACTGTGCTGTATGCTATATGCTCAAAGCAAATGCATCACTGTGATATTAATCAAGTTAGGTCACAGAGTTTTGAGGTTCTAGAAAAGCTTTGCAAGTAAAGTGGTTGGGAAGCATTTCCATTGTGTACTGCTATAGATTTGTATGCCCAGTAACTGGTGAAGGTTGGTATACTGGGTCTACCAATAAATGAAGTGCATATTTCTCTAGCATCCATAAGGGATATTGGGGACAGAATTAGTACGATGGGGTATAGATGGGTCCAAAGGAGCCAGTGCACTGGGTGTGCTGGCTCCTCCCCTCTATGCCTGCTCCTACAGCTAAGTTTAGAAAAAAGTGCCCTCAGGAGAGGATGCACACACTGCTAGCTCCAGAGTTTTTCTTCAATTTCTTTTAAAGTTTTATTTCTTTCGGTATGCTGTTTGGGCAACAGCATACCTGCACCGTGGGAGTTAGGGGGGGGGGCGGTCACTGGCCTCTTCAGGTCCAGAGCCGCTTCCCCGCTGCAGGACCACAATCTTGAGGGGCTGTTTGTTCAGCGGGGCATGGCGCCTTGGCTGTCGTAGCATGCCGCACACCCCTAACGCTGCTTGAAAGTGATCATAGGTGGTGAGTACCAACCAGGGGCCCCACTCGAGGGGTCCCGTGGTTTACTGTGCGGCAGAAAGCGCGGTGTGTGGACCATTCCCTCCTGGGGGGGACCCGCTATAGCTCCTGCGTGAGACTGGCTAATTTAGGGTTAACCAAGCATTTATGTAAGGTTTTACAACTTGGGAGGCATGGCCAGTATAAATATACAGAGGTAGCTCCTGCACCATGGTGGGGGGGGCGGAGCTACACGAGAGCGGGCTCAGCTGCATTTTGGCTCCTTCGTCTGCATAGCAGCAGCAGCCTCCACAGCTCCTCCAAACAGTCCCTGGATCGCTGGTACCGGGTAGAGAGAGGGAGAGCCGCTATATTACTGCACAATAACAATCCCTCTGAGGGATTTTATCAAATTACAATCTCACTGTGTTTACATAAAAACGCTGACAGCCTCACTGGGGCTGTGCAGCGCTGGGTGCGTTAGGGTCCTCTCTTCTGTGTCTCCTCTCACATGCACTAGGGCAGGCTTGCAATATATCAATATCAGGCTGTGTTGTATGTATATTGTACCTGTTTTTTCTGATTGACAATGGTAAAACAGAAGTCATGCAGTGTATGTAATGCTAGATTCTCTCCTAGTTCATCTGACTTCATATCATGTGAGCAGTGTAGTCAGCCATCTCTAAATGCTGATAACAATGTGGGGGAGAGTCCAGAGCCCTCCTGGTTGGGGGCTATCAAAACTATGGTGGCTGATATGTCATCTCAGCTCACTGCAAATGCCAAAGTCTCACTGCTAAACATCCCCCCCTGTCTACTAAGGGTGCACATAAACATGCTTTACCTGCACTACTCTCAGATACTGATGATATATAGGATGATAGGGATGATGTGGACCCCATAAGTGGGGATCCCACCCCCACTCAGGGTATTGAGCCCCTCATATTGGCTATAAGGGATGTGTTAAAGCTCCCCCTGGAGGATGCTACTAATCAGCAGTCATTTTTCCTCCCACAAGATAAAATGACAATCACATTTTCTGATTCCAAGAAATTAGATGACTTATTTAAAATGGCCTGGAAGAATCCAGATAAAAAGTTTCAGGTGTCCAAACGGTTTTTGCATACATTCCCCTTTGCCCCTGATGGCAGAAAATTCTGTGAAGAATCTCCTGCAGTAGACGTCTCAGTCTCTCGCCTTTCTAAAAAGGCGGTACTCCCTGCTCCAGGCTCCTTTACAGTAAAGGACCCGGCAGATAGGAAAATTGAGACTTCTCTAAAATCTATTTATATTGCTGCATGTGTTGCTCAAAGGCAAGCCATTGCAGGTTGCTGGATGACACATGCAATTTATTCCTGGGCTAATCAAATTAAGGAAGGTCTCTCGGGTGATATGACCTTAGTTAATACTGTTACTCTCCTGACTCAAATTCAGGACACGGCAAGAGTCCTCTGTGACTCCCTTAAAGAGATTGGCAATATTAATGCTAGGACCACGGCTATGGCAGTGTCTGCACACAGAGCCATATGGTTACATCAGTGGATTGCTGATGCTGACTCCAAACGTAATGTGGAATCTCTTCCCTTCGCAAGTGAATGGCTCTTTGGAGGTGAATTGGACGCATGGATTTCCAAAGCTACTGCTGGAAAATCCATATATCTCCCTTCAGGGACTCCACCTGCTAGACGTACCTATCTGGGACCGTCTACTCAGTCCTTTCGGTCCTCCAGATTTCGATCTAGGGCCAGAGGGGCCTCCACAGAGAATCCAGCCGTTGCTGGATCTCAGGACCAGAACACCAGTTCTGCTCCCACAAAGACTTCAGCATGATGGTGCCCACCCATCCTGAGGAGGGCTCGTGGTGGGAGCTCGGTTACGTCACTTCAGCCACATCTGGGACAGTTCCTGCCAAGATGCTTGGGTAAGGGACCTTATCTCTCAGGGTTACAAGCTGGAGTTCGACGGTACTCCTCCCCAGCGGTTTTTCAAATCGGGCTTTCCAGCTTTGGAAAGTATGCGTGGTACGCTACTACTGGCCATACACAAGTTGGTCCAGTCCCAGGTCATTGTTCCAGTACCCCTACTACAACAAGGACAGGGTTACTACTCCAGTCTGTTTGTCGTACCAAAACCAAATGGGTCTGTGAGACCAATTCTGAATCTGAAGTCCTTGAATCCTTACCCGAAGGTTTTCAAATTCAAGATGGAATCTTTGAGAGCGGTGATCGCAGGCCTGGAACAAAAGAATTCCTAGTGTCCCTGGATATCAAGGACGCTTACCTACATATCCCAATTTGGCCTCCTCATCAGGCCTATCTGAGGTTTGCAAAGGAGAAAGGAGAAGAAAGAATGTCTCTTTGTTGGCGCACAGATGATAATTAAAAATTAACCTTTAATAGACTAGTTAAAATTGTCTAACCACGAAATAGGACAATACAATACACTTATGTGATACAGTGAGATATTTGATCAGTACAAAACCTACTGGGAGCTATAACAATTACATATTTCAGTAAACTCACACAATAGTGTTACATCATAATACATGATTACCAGCAAACATAGTGTGTACTAATTATAGCCTTGGCATGTCAGCCAATGAGCTACTTACCGTTTAGAACTCGCTGTGTGCTCTCATAGATACTAAGTCATAATTAAATTCACTAACAACCTAACTACTGCAGTTCAATTATAGGGACTGTACATAACAATGTTACCTATTACTTAATAGCTACATGGTATTCATTGTAACAAATGTAGTCACTGCTGAAAGATGCATCTCCCTTTATTCAGAGTGAATGTAAAGATTTTTCTCTTGTTAAGCAAAACAACTGTAGCTATCAGTAGCCCCACACATGTTTAACCCACACATATATTTAATATAGTGGGGACACATGAATAACACACAGCTTGCAGTAATTATGGTATATATAAATGTGTAGTATTTATGAAGTATTAGGAGAACTATAAATATGCTGTTACTGCTTATAGAGTAACTTACAAGCAATTCAGCCTATAAGCATTTTTCTCATAAGGAGACACATACTGTGCTTCCTCCCTTTTTATGTAAGCTCTCTTCAATAGACATACAGTATCTTATTGCAGCCACTTCTGAAGGAGTTTTTACAGTGAATGTTATTTAGAAGTATTACTAAACTTATGATATGCCGGATAACTTTGCCAAAGGGCAGTAGATTAATATGTTGAATAGCCCTACCAGAAGTCCGTAATTATGAGAGTCTAGCACATCATCATATGTAAGCAAATTAGCAATATAATACATATCTATTAGGATTATCATATTTCACTCAGTATCCCAGTACCAGGATAAGTATTGGTAATAAACATATCATTTAAATATTTGATTGCAGGAATTCAGTACAGTCTGTTTAAGATATATTTAATTCGAATCATTAAAGATACGACACAGGTAGCGGGCCTTGGTTTTAATAAAATGTATTTTCACTCACTGTATATGTCAACTGTATCACATAAGTGTATTGTATTGTCCTATTTCGTGGTTAGACAATTTTAACTAGTCTATTAAAGGTTAATTTTTAATTATCATCTGTGCGCCAACAAAGAGACATTCTTTCTTCTCCTTTCTCCTTTGTATAACTCAATTTGTCTCTGGTAGCACCCCCGAACGTCCAGTGATTAATTATTACATCAAACTGACGGACATTGGTTGGTTTTTTTTTCCTTCAAATAGAAAATATTAAAAATTTAGCTGGTGCAGAACATATCCCCTTTTTCCCATTCCCCGTATACTTCTATCTGAGGTTTCCCCTACTGAACGATCACTACCAGTTTCAGGCATTACCCTTTGGCCTGTCTACAGCTCCGAGGGTGTTCACGAAGGTGATGGCAGAAATGATGTTTCAGCTCAGAGTCCAGGGGGTCAATGTAATTCCATACCTGGACAATCTCCTGATAGAAGCTCCCTGGAACTCGCTTTTATTGCTCCATATAGATCGCACTATCCAACTTCTGTCTCACCACGGGTGGATCCTCAATCTGCTGAAGTCCCACCTGGAATCGTCTCAGAGACTCCTGTTTCTGGGAATGCTACTGGATACTGTAGCACAGAGAGTGTTCCTCCCAGTGGAAAAAGCGAAAACACTCCAGGAAATGGTTTGCATGGTGCTCAGACCTGCTCGAGTCTCCATTCATCTTTGCATAAAATTATTGGGAAAGATGGTGGCCTCCTACGAATTGATACAGTATAGAAGGTTCCATGCCAGGCCCTTCCAATTGGACATCCTGAACAAGTGGTCCGGTTCCCTTCTTCAGATGCACTGGATGATTCAACTGTCACCCCAGGCCAGGTTTTCACTCCTGTGGTGGCTACAGTTTTCCAACCTCCTGGAAGGCCGCAGCTTTGGGATTCAGGATTGGATCCTCCTCATGACGGATGCGAGTCTAAGAGGATGGGGAGCTGTCACCCAAGGGGCGCAGTTCCAAGGCAGGTGGTCTGCCCAAGCGGCCCTACTTCCAATCAACATTCTGGAACTTCGGGCTATCCACAATGCTCTGCTTCAGGCGTCTCATCTACTACGGGATCGGGCGATCCAGGTGCAGTCGGACAACGCCACGGCGGTGGCGTACATCAATCGACAAGGAGGGACAAAAAGCAGGGGCTGCATGCAACAAGTGTCAAGACTACTCCTCTGGGCAGAAAGAAATGCAAGAGAGCTGTCCGCAATCTTCATTACGGGAGTGGATAACTGGGAGGTGGACTTCCCAGTCGCCACGACCTCCACCCGGGGGGAGTGGGGACTACACCCTCAGGTGTTCCAACTGATCATCGACAGGTGGGGTTGCCCACAGATCGACTTGATGGCCTCTCTTCTCAACAAGAAACTTTGCTGCTATTGCTCATGACCTAGGGACCCTCAGGCGAGCGCAGTGGATGCGCTGACTTCGCCTTGGCCTTACCAGCTGGTCTACCTGTTTCCTCCGATTCCTCTGATCCTAAGGGTGCTCAAGTGGATCAGACATCAAAGAGTGGAAGCAAACTTGATTTCCCCGTATTGGCCCTGAAGAGCGTGGTACACGACCCTCTTGGACTTCTCCATAGAGGACCCTTGGCCTCTACCACTAAGAAGGGTTCTTCAACAAGGACCGTTCGTCTATCCAGACTTACGGCGGCTTTGTTTGACGGCATGGAAGTTGAGCGGAACATCCTAGCTCACAAAGGGTTTTCCAAAAAGGTCATTGCCACTATGGTGCAAGCCAGAAAACCTGTGACTTCAAAACACTATCATAATATCTGGCAGAGATATGTCTCGTGGTGTGAGGAACGCAAATATACCTCTGCGGAATTCCACTTGGGAAGGTTCCTCCGTTTTCTGCAGGCTGGAGTGGATAAAGGCTTACGTCTGGGATCCATTAAGGTCCAGCTCTTTCCATCTTCTTTCAGAAGAAGTTGGCTCTCTTGCCAGAATTTCAGACCTTCTTGCAAGGGGTGCTTCACATACAACCTCCTTTCGTGCCGCCTACGGCAACCTGGGATCCGGATGTAGTGTTACGCTTTCTACAGTCCTCCTGGTTTGAACCTCTGACGACAGTAGAAGATAAGTACCTCACATGGAAAACGGTGATGTTACTGGCCCTAGCTTCTGCTACGCGTGTCTCAGAATTGGGGACCTTGTCGTGCAAAAGTCCGTACTTGGTCTTTTATGAGAACAGAGCGGAGCTCAGGACTAGACAGCAGTTCCTGCTGAAGGTGGTCTCCGCGTTTCACTTGAATCAACCTATTGTGATTCCGTCCGGTTCTGACACTTCTGCTCTTCTGGAGGCATTGGATGCAGTGCGAGCCTTGAAAATCTATGTCAAGAGGACGGCTCGGATTAGAAAGACGGATTCCTTGTTCGTGCTGTATGATGCTCGGAAAAAGGGTTGCCCTGCTTCAAAGCAGTCCATTGCTCGTTGGATTAGGCTTACTATCCAACAAGCCTATGCGTCGGCATCCTTACCGGTTCCACAGTCTCTGAAGGCCCACTCTACTAGATCGGTGGGTTCTTCCTGGGCGGCTGCCCATGGAGTCTCGACCCTGCAGCTATGCCGAGCTGCTACCTGGTTGGGGACGAACACCTTTGTGAAGTTCTACAAGTTTGATAACCTGGCCAAAGATGATACCCATTTTGGGCAGGCGGTGCTGCAGTTGTCTCCGCACGTTCCCGCCCATTCTGGAAGCTTTGGGACATCCCCATCGTACTAATTCTGTCCCCAATATCCCTTATGGATGCTAGAGAAAATAGGATTTTGAATACCTACCGGTTAATCCTTTTCTCGCAGTCCATAAGGGATATTTGGCGCCCGCCTCTGTGCGGTGACTTTCTGCAGGTTCTCTGTTACATGTTCTTGTTCAGCTGTTGCTGTTAATGTTGCCAGACTTTGCTGGCTAAGTTATATATTGGGGTGCTGGTGTTCAAATCTCACCACACCCGTTGTTGTTATGTTCCTTCTCTCAAGTATGTCATTCTCCTTCAGGCACTGTTTTACCTATAACTGAGCTGTAGGAGGAGGCATAGAGGGGAGGAGCCAGCACACCCAGTGGAAGAAATTTAAAGTGCACTGGCTCCTTTGGACCCGTCTATACCCCATCGTACTAACTCTGTCCCCAATATCCCTTATGGACTATGAGAAAAGGATTTACCGGTAGGTATTCAAAATCCTATTTTCTTATTTTACTAGTATACTCTAGTGAATTTTAGTAACATTTGTATGGGTTGCATAAATGTAGCATGGAGGCGAATAAGTATAATGCATTTGTTGGCAGGGTTGGTTAAGACCATGGTTTAGAAAAAAAGGACTCCGTTTACACCTCAATCATAGTTTTCATTTTGTACAGTGTGCTGAGTAATGTCCTTATGGAAAACCATTTATGTTCTGCAGAAACTATTTTTTTGTCATGACCATAAATCAGCACTTCTGCATTTTACACGTTTTTCTTTACTGTTTGCATTTTCTATAGATTAGATTAATTCACATAATCACTTTTATATTAAGCAAAATTAGTGAATTTATTATCAAGCAATAAATGTTCCATTTATTTAGCTTTTATGGTATCTACAATTTTTTTTATTTTTTGTTTTTCTTATTATGGCAGTATGAGCTAATAAAGAAATTCTAATCTCACTTATTAATTTCCATTTTTATATGTGCGATGTAGATACCAAAAGATGCAAGCAATTGTTTTTACTTAATCTATGCAAGCTACAGTTAAAATGTTTGTTTTTATTCTATTTATGTCCTACAATCCTGTTATCTTCAACATCCTCCTGTCTGTTTGCTTAAAGTGTAATCCTCTTGCAATTTGGAATTTTTATAGCCTGGCAATCTCCTGTCATATCTCACATTTATTAAGCATTCATTATGGAGCCATTTTCTAGTTATATAAATTTGATATACAAAACTTTTAAATTGGATAATAGCAGAGTGCCATGTATTCTTTGGTTGTATATGAGAGTGATCAGACCCCAATTTCTACTATGCATCTTACTCCTCTATATTTATATGCTCCAATTACAACACCATTAACCCATGCAGGATTGAGGGGCAAAATAAATAAATATTACAAAAGCTATTGTCACACCCAGAATATTTGAACGTAAAATTCAATGTTTTAGCAACATCTAAGCAGTCCCAAACTTATCAGGGCAGACATGGTTTTCAACATTTAAAGAGGAAATGTTGTTTTCAAGATATCTGTAATTTGGGCAGATTCATGACAATGACATACCTCCCAACATGACCCCCTCCAGGAGGGACAGAATGCTCTGCTCCTGGACTTCCCTCTTAATTTATGATTGCCATCACCTGTGGTAAAACACCTTTCTTAGCCTTAACCTGTTTAAAACAGGTGCCGGAAATCATAAATTAAGAGAAAAGTCCAGAAGCAGAGCATTGTATCCCTCCTGGAGAGGGTCATGTTGGGAGGTATGCAATGATGTTGACGTGTTTGTTCCAGTTTTTCACTTGGGAATGATGGCTGTTTATACTTTCTGTTTAGAATTTTAACTGTAGTTGTGTCCTGCACTCCCTTCTATGTGTTGTTTACTTTTTCCAATACTGGGGGTAGTCTGTGCTGCCGGCAAAATGACGAGTTCCTCTCAAATTATCCTACTATGGTGTAGCTGGTGAATATTTGCAGGCATAACAAGAAAACCCTTCTATTTTGTATAAATATATGGATGGAAGTTTATTTTGTAATACATAGAATCAGTATCTAAAATTGTACAGTATACAATAAACATCCAGGGTGCAATTGTTTTACCCAGCGGATGCCACTAGATGGTGCCTGATTGTGCAATTCCATTGTTTTACCCAGCCGCTGCCATTAGAGTAGGGGTGGGCAAAATACGGCCCGCGGGCGCCCGAAAAGGGGGTGTGACCTAATTTTGAAGGGTCGTGGCCTGGCGGGTCTTTTCTCTTTCGCTCCGGGGGCATGTCCAGCTTCCCCAAAGATGCTGGCTGACCCCGGAGACTGGACTGTGTGTGTGCCGGCTCTTATCTGTGACAGGAGCCGAGTGCTGCAGGAGATTATCTCACTGCAGCACTCTGCTCCTGTCACAGCAGAAGAGCTGGCACTTTGGTGTCACCCCGTCCGAGGGGGACACCCGATTGCCGGTCGCACCCCCCTTCTGACACCACTGGTGTCGCCCCCCGTGTTCTGTCACTGTGTCACCCCCACCGTGTTCTGTCACTGTGTCACACCCCCCGTGTTCTGACACCTCCACCATGTTCTGTCACTGTGTGTCACCCCCCGTGTTCTATCACTGTGTCACACCTTTCCCCAAGGGCTATAAGACACTGGATAATTTGCTTGCTGCGCAATAATTATCCTAAATAAAATGTTAATGTGTAAAAGGGGGCTCTATCTGCTGTAATGTGTAAAAGGGGGCTCTACCTGCTGTAATGTGTGTAAAAAGGGTCTCTACCTGGTGTAATGTGTGTAAGTGGCGCTGTGTGGCGCAATTTGAATAATGGATACTATTGTGCAGCCTTATATGAATCTGTATTATTTTTTGGCCACACCTCTTCCACATGAAGCCACGTCCCTATATTTTTGTCAAGTGGGGGGAGATGCTATTTTGTTTGTGGCCCTCGGATACTGACAGGAAATGTGAAATGGCCCCTCAGCTGAAATAATTGCCCACCCCTGCATTAGAGGGTGCCCGACGGAGCAATTCAATTGTTGCTGTATTCAGGTGCAGTAGCTGCTTTGGGGGTTGGGCATTTCAACCCGCTGCCTTCTGAGATGGTGAGCTTAAATGTGTGAAAAGTGTCCCGTTTGGGCTCCCAAATGGCACTTTTTGTTGCGTTGTGGCTGCAATTTTAGTCACCCGGGCCCAAGTGTATTAAACCTTAAAAAGTGATAAGGTGCAGACGGATAAAGAGTGATAAGTGACTAGCCAATGTGCTTCCTAACTGCCATGTAAAAAAGGCTGTGTTTAAAAAATAAAGAGTTGGGAGTTGATTGGCTGGACATTTATCACTCTATCCGTCTCCACTGTATCACTTTTTAAGGCTTAATACATTTGGGCCCGGTGCTTTTCGGTGCGTCAGTCTACATAGCTGTTGGGGCAGTACTGGGCGCAAGGAGGGGATTAGGGGCAGGCAATACTGGAGGCAGTAGACATTACCTCCTTCCTCCTGCTGACAGGTCCTTGCTAGGTCTGTTATACTGCATGCAGCGTAATCTCTGACTGTGTTAACACTAACCTAAAACAAATATGATATGTATTTTTTTTGTAGGCGAGAAGCCTTTTAAATGTGAATTATGTTCTTACGCCTCAATAGACGGAAGTTCTCTACGGCGACATGTGAGAACTCACACCAGCGAAAAGCCTTACAAATGTCAGCGCTGTTCTTACAGTTGGTGAGTTTATACATTCATTTCATCTTTCTACACAGTAACAAATCCATTAAATCCAAACCTCTGAGCATGAGTAGTGTCATTTCATAGTGCTTGCTACAAATCAAATCCTCTCTTCTATTCTACTTTAGAGGCCGTAGAGTTATAAAAATAACTTTCACAGGTTTTTAATGTTTAGAATGATGGAATAAAAATACTACTTGGTAATAAAAACAGCACAGGCTGCAGACTTTTATCCATGTGATTTTGTATTTTCAGGTTCTTTGCTCATCACTTTTCCCCATATTATTATATCAGGACGACTTCTTACATACAGAAACCCCCAGCTCTTTTCCATGAGGTTTTACTTCACTTTTATTTGGTTAATGTAGGCATATGGCTAGTTTATTCAGTGCAGCCACCCTAATGCTTTTGATGTTTTCATTTGTTGACATGGAGTAGTAGTTGCGGATTGCATGTGGCTTCACTGACACTGAGCGGGGTGGTGGATTTTGGCTGGGGGGGGGGGCAGTCCTGCAGCTCATAGGTAAAATCCGCCACTGGTTGCGGGTGTGGTATAGAAGGTCTACAGTAATTGGGTATATAGTCATTAGGTCGACCCCCACATGGTTAACATGTATTAGGTCGGCAGAGTGAAAAGGTTGACATGGAAAAGGTAGACAGCAGAAAAAGTTGACAGATACAAAAGTGGGACATGGAAACAGTCGACACAAAAAAGGTCAACACAAATTTATTGGGTGTCATTTTGCATGTTTCATCCTCTGTGACAACAATCAGTGTAAACGTGTACCCTCGCAGGCACGTTTTGCTTGCCATGTTTCAGGCAAGGTGACTCGCTCCGCTACCACTGCGCTTGCCACAGGTTACTATTCCCAATCAATCGTAACCCACATGGCTGGTAAATCGAGCAATAATTGAAAAACATGAAAAAATACCCCAAAAATGAGTCGAACATATATGTGTTGACCATTGTCATGTCAATCTTTTGAACCTGGCAACATTAAGCACTGTCTACCTTTTACCTGTCGATCTAATGCATGTCGACCATATGGTGCCGACCTATTGACTGTCTGTCTTTACATTGGAACCCAGTAGTTGCCACGCTGTCAAAGTGAAATGATCTATAATCCGTGTTTGTCTGGTGGTCAAAATAATTGCTTTACTGTGTTTGCCAGGAATCAGCCAAACATCTCGTGGGCTTGGCAGTAGACTTGTTTTAATCCACTGTAATTATTCCATGAAATGTTTTTGTTTTAAAATTAGTATATTGAAGGAAAACAATACAATTCTTAAGGATCAGTTTAATAAGTGCATAATGTTCATTGAACTTAAAATACATCTTAATGGAGTATGACTCGAGAATATGTGTATAAGCTTCTTGGCTGACAAAATTGTATGTTTGGGTCATTGTTCTCCACCAGTTCTTGTGTAATGAACAGACAAGATTTGTGCAAAAAAAAAGAATTTAAGTTGTTTACGTGAAGCAGTGTACATGGATTATATGTATGACATTGTAACAGCTGCTCCTGACTTCTTGTACTTGGTGTTACACAGTCTTTAACTTTGTAATTCAGCCAAATAACAATGCTTTTGCTTGCAGTATTCAGAAGAAAAGTCTTGACCTACACATACGTCGCCACCACACTGGGGAGATGTTCAAATGCACCATTTGCCAATATTCATCTCCTGACAAGCAATTACTACATAAGCATATAAAGAAGCATCATGTCAAAGAAGACTCTCAACTAACCAATTCTTCGCTTCCTACAAGTTGACAAATATCTGGCCCAGCAACTACATGAACATTTTGTTTTCTATAAAAAAAATGACTGAAAATGATTGTAATAATGATGTTAGATGCTTGCGAGTCTTGGCTGTAGTTCTACGGGTGTGGTTCATCAAATCGACAGTGTCTAGGTCGACAATGTTTAGGTCGACCACTATAGGTCGACAGTCACTAGGTCGACATGAATGGAAGGTCGACAGGGTTTCTAGGTCGACATGTGCTAGGTCGACAGGTCTAAAGGTCGACATGAGGATTTTTTTTTTTTTTTTTGTCGTTTTCTTCGTAGAGTGACCGGGATCCCAAATTAGTGCACCGCGTCCCCTCGCATGGCACGCTTCGCCCGCCATGCTTCGGGCATGGTGCCTTCGCTCCGCTACCGCTTCGCTCGGCACACTTTACCGTTCCAATCGTAGTCCACGTGGATCGTTAAGTATGAAAAAAATAAAAAAAATGTGAAAAACTCATGTCGACCTTTAGACATGTCGACCTAGAAACCCTGTCGACCTTCCATCCATGTCGACCTAGTGACTGTCGACCTATAGTGGTCGACCTAAACATTGTCGACCTAGACACTGTCGATCTTCAGACCGGATCCCAGTTCTGCATCCCAGTATGCTATGCTAAGGAGGAGCCACTGCACTCTGTAGCTCTGTAGCTCTAACACATAGTTTGCTCGAGCCTGTGCCTACATTATAAAATAAAGCAAACAAGTTTTAACTAGTGTTCACTCTAGGATTTTTTTAGGGCAGGGTGCTGAGCATTGAAGAGGGCACATTTTTATTTTGAAGGGCACATTGTTGATGTGACGCTTTGCACACAAAGCATAGCGCATATGTTTATAGTTTTTGTACATAGATTTTGCCCTTAGTAAATCATATACCCATGCATACATATAAGACACCTAACATTTTTACTGAGAAACATACTGTATATGTCCAGTCTTCTTGAAAGATCGGCTGTAGCATATACATAAGTAGATAATTATAAATGTCTCCAGTGCTGAAGTAGTTATAATCCGTATGTGTTATAAAACAGAAAAGTTAAACAATGGGTTAAAATATATAGGAAAAAATAAGTCTGTTCTACTAGGGAAACTGTAAGCAGTACATGCTCACTGCTTACCCTGTTCTTTCCCTCTTTATCAGAGTGCTGTGTTATTTACAGTGCCTCCTCTGCCATCCAGTTGGCTAAGGATAGAAATTGTGTTCCAATTTCAGAGGTAGGCAAGGAGTAGACGACAATATTGTAACATGCACTCTGACTGTTGCGTTCTGTATACAAGGGGGCGATTTATGGTCCTGCAGGGTGCACTGAAAAAGGGCAGGGTGCTTTTTCACATTTCAAAAATGGGCAGGGTGCAGCACCCTGCTGAAACAGCCTAGAAGGAACACTATTTAACTACAATCAGCAGGTTACGCAAGTACCAGTCTGTCCAATTTAATGCCATATTTGCAACCTTCTATTAAACAAATCTACAATGTGAAAATCTAATCAGTGAACATTGATTTAATGTATTTATATATTAGCAATGGTATGTCATGTTGAATCAATTATTGTATTAATATATACTGTATATGCACATTTGGTAATCTTGTAAATGAAAGAGGGGATTAGTAGCCTCCTGTTATCTTCTTCTTGGCAGTTGCAGTGTGATACTGCTCTACAACTTTATATTTGGTAGAAGAATGCATTATTATATTGGCGCAGTATAATTCTCTTTAAAAAAATTAAACCCTATTGCTCCTGCCAATCAATATCTGTACATTCGGCACTCCATTACAGAATCCACCCTTTTAGTATCTTATAATCATATCTGTTTTACATATGTGAACCACAGTCTAATACCCCTTTCACATTGCACAAATAACCCAGCATCGACACAGCATATTGCCGTGTCGAAACGGGTCAGTGTGCGATGTGAAAGCGCCTTTGCCGAATTAGCGGGTCGCCTGACCCGGTAATTCAACCCGGTTAAAAAGAAGGGTTATTACCAGGTTGAATACCGGGTCAGGTGCAGTGTGAATGGGAGCCGTTTCGATGCGACATGGCTCCCATTCACAGCATAGGGAGAGGCGGCGCAGGAGATGAGCTCATCTTTCAGCGCCGCTTCCACCCCAACCACTGCTGCTGCTGCGCTCCCCGCTGCTATGGCAACCGACCCGGTATATTGCAGAGGAGAGCAAATGCCGGATCCCACCCGGTAAGGACACGTTTCTCTTACCGGGTAGGATCCGGCACTTGCGATCTGAAAGCAGCATAATATTAAAAGCCTTATCAACAGAGACAAGATTGCACCCAAATGCAGGTTAGAACACTTGCACCACTATAAACTTATTTAAAATAACAACTTGAACAACCATGTCGCATTTAAAAATGTTCAGCCTTTTCTTTAAATCCAATCAAAAATTATAAGAAAAAACAGGCAGTTTATCAGTGACCCAGGCTTGGCGTTGGGGGAAATAGGGGCACAGCTGTACCAGGCCCCTAGGTTCTAGGCAGACCTGGATAAACCCTACTATAAATGCTGCCTGTGCTGCTGCAGTGATCAGGCATACAGGATCCATCCGGTGAGCCACAGTAGCGGTGGCCAGTGCAATAAACTTTGTTGTTTGTTTAGGCATAACAGCATGCTTGATGTTATGACACCAGAGGAGCCACAGTGGGCAACCAGAAGTAAAGAGAGAAGAAGGTAAGTGTGGGGGGTGGAGAGACATAAGGGGTAATTAGACTGATGAGAACAAGGAGGAGGGGGAGTGGCTGTAGATTAACAAATGGTACCAAATTTACAAATAAAGTTTACTAATATAAAATAGTTTGATCACGGAAGTTCATATTTTGCCCTGCACAAAAACTCCTGTTACTATGTATTATCTGGGTCAACCTCTGCTATATGACAATGACATTGGTTATAATCCTACGCAAGCAGTTATCTTTCGGGCCATGTGATTTGCTACGTGAATAGTGAATACCAACGGATTTCACCATCTGCCTAGGCAAGCACGGTTTCATCAGAGTTTCCTCAATGCAGAGAAGCCACATATAGGTAAGGCACACTCTCAATTGACTGGCCTGTACCTGCCAGGGACCCATGGATGGGGGACCCCTAAAAAATGGGTGTACCGGGCATCATGATTTCTGTTGCCGGCCCTGCAGTGACCAAATGTCTGCTAACCAGATGATAACAAGTTTGCAGGGCCAATTATCCTTCTCAACCACAAGACTCAGGCTCCAACTAGCCACTGGACTGCCATTCTTTACAGTCATGCACCGCAACCTTTTTAAAGGCACAGAGCCCACCACCATACCCTAAAACCACACTTTCCAACACTCTAAAAACACTCTCCAAAACACACTTTCATCTGTAAAGGCCCATACACACTAGACAACCCCCGCCAACGCCGATATTGGCAGCAGCGGTGGTATGTCGGCATCGGCAAGTGTATACACACTTGCCGATGCCAGTGGGGAAGGGAGTAACGGCGGAGGGAACGACGCCCATGATGCAGCTGCAGCATGGTTGTCATTAACGAGGACCTCCCTTGTCTGTACATGTTTAGACGAGGGAGGGGATCGTTAACGACATTGAGCATACACACTAGACGAGATTGTATAAACTCGCTCAGATTGGCTCTTCTGAGCGATATCTTTTACTTGCTCGTCTAGTGTGTGTGGGCCTTAATGTAAATCCCATCTTGCCAAAACAAATGAACTTTATGAAAAGTGATTAATGGATGTTAGACAACAACAACCTCCCAAACAGAACCTGTTTGGAAATCAGTGTGTTCACTTTCCTCCTGGAGTTGTCCATATCCACTCCTGATAAACTACCACCCCGCATCTCGAAATACCGGACGATCAAACCAATGAACACCTTCGCCACAATTCTAAATCTGCCACAAGTTCACTGATCATGTCGAGCCGAAGGTCAAGAAATGGCTTGGTTCCCAAATCATTCACCCCTAAATACAACAGAACCCCAGGAGAGCCAAAGGAGCTAGTCTTAGACAGAAGACATCTCATACTTATATGCCCCAACCACATTATCTACTCACAAGTCAAAAACAATTTGGAATCATGGGCTATCAATGATTAAGAGGCCCAATAATCAAAAGGAAAAGCTAGGTATATACTATACAATTATCTGGCAGATAATCTGCCAGATCTAGCTGGTTGGAATGAAAATCTGGTAATGGATGAGAACAAATAACAATCCTCATTTGTTCCCAAACACTGCAAAACTGGCAAAAACAGTCGTTCATCCAAGTTGGTTTAATTTGTGTTTAACTAATATGCATGAACAACAAGTTTTGTTCGTTTTCCAGTGTTTGGGAACAAATGATAGATTGTAATTTGCTCTCATCCATTACCAGATTTCCATTCCAACCAGCTAGATCTGGCAGATTATCTGCCAGATAATTATATAGTGTGTACCTATCTTAAGACCCAAAAACCATATGGGGCAAACATCTAGACAAGTAAAAAGAAGAGACCTCCTCCCAGAGTACCAAATCATGCACCACGTCACATGATGACATGTTTGGATACATAACAGGGAGTAGAAGAGGCAGCCAAAACCTCGCTGTCGAATTTACTGAGGTCTCTACAGAAGGAAAAGCAAGAACCAAGCAAGCAGCCACAGTAGGAGAACGCTGTGAGGGCATGGAAATGGGTCGAGCAGGCTGGATAAAAAAAAGCGAAGATGCAGTAGCCACAGTACAAGCTAAGCACAAAGTGAGTTGTGTCAGAGAGACCCTAATATCAATGCCCACTTGTAACAGAAGGCCCCTCATAGTGACATAGAAAAGGTATGGCGCTAGCAAATATAAAGAAGGTCAAAATTAAAAAAGGGGGGGGGAGAATAGTGCAGGGAAAGGTGAGAAAAAAGACCCCTAAGTGGGAAATGTACTAAGCTTTGGAAAGTGATAAAGTGGAGAGGTGATGTACTCTTCTAGTGGCTCCTCCATCCATTTCCTCAATTGTGCTCGTGATAGAGCGGTACATGGCGGAACCATCAGCAGACATTACATCTCCACCTGTTCTGGGCAACATGGTGCAGGTCGCTGTGCATTTTGAGCTCCCACACCCCCAGAGCAATGGCACCCTAAGCACTCTCCTATAAGGCCGCCTCTTCTGGAGACAGAGTGTGTCCACATAAACATTTGTACAATGAAACCATTGTTTTTCTTACTATCCCTTTAATATTTTATATTATCATGGACATGGATCATATATCACCTACACTGCATTGCCTGTTCACTTCAAAGTTTAAGTGATCCGAGAAAAAAAAAATAGCCAGATACCTTTTGAATATTGTTAAGAAAAAAAATAAAGAAAATACAGATATTCTGAAAAATGTATGAAACAGTTGAGGTCATTCGTTGGTAATTCATATTTTATTCTGGTGTTAGTTCTTGTTTGTTGAATTAAATATTTATATTTAAAAAGAATAGATTTTTCCAAAAGCTTAGTTTATTTTAACCTTTTCTCAGTGTTTTCCTGTATTCAATTTTCTGCCATAATTTTTAGAAATATTGCAAGATATTTTAGTAATTCTTTCCAGATGACTGGCTTTCAGTGTTAGACACTAGTTTCAGCTGCAGGAAAAATAAGCATTTAATCACCGGTAATTCTATTTCTCGTAGTCCGTAGTGGATGCTGGGAACTCCGTAAGGACCATGGGGAATAGACGGGCTCCGCAGGAGACTGGGCACTCTAAGAAAGAATTAGGACTACTGGTGTGCACTGGCTCCTCCCTCTATGCCCCTCCTCCAGACCTCAGTTAGGGAAACTGTGCCTGGAAGAGCGGACTCTACAAGGAAAGGATTTGGAATCCCGGGTAAGACTCATACCAGCCACACCAATCACACCGTACAACTCGTGATAACTATACCCAGTTAACAGTATGAATAACAACTGAGCCTCACTGAACAGATGGCTCATAACAATAACCCTTTAGTTAAGCAATAACTATATACAAGTATTGCAGACAATCCGCACTTGGGACGGGCGCCCAGCATCCACTACGGACTACGAGAAATAGAATTACCGGTGAGTAAATTCTTATTTTCTCTGACGTCCTAGTGGATGCTGGGAACTCCGTAAGGACCATGGGGATTATACCAAAGCTCCCAAACGGGCGGGAGAGTGCGGATGACTCTGCAGCACCGAATGAGCATACTCAAGATCCTCCTCGGCCAGGGTATCAAACTTGTAGAATTTTGCAAACGTGTTTGATCCCGACCAGGTAGCAGCTCGGCAAAGCTGTAAAGCCGAGACCCCTCGGGCAGCCGCCCAAGAAGAGCCCACCTTCCTCGTGGAATGGGCTTTTACTGATATAGGATGCGGCAGTCCAGCCGCAGAATGTGCAAGTTGAATCGTGGAGCAGATCCAGCGAGCAATAGTCTGCTGAGAAGCAGGAGCACCCAGCTTGTTGGGTGCATGCAGGATAAACAGCGAGTCAGTCTTTCTGACTCTAGCCGTCCTGGAAACATAGATTTTCAGGGCCCGGACTACGTCCAGCATCTTGGAAGCCTCCAAGTCCCGAGTAGCCGCAGGCACCACAATAGGTTGGTTCAAATGAAACGCTGATACCACCTTAGGGAGAAATTGGGGACGAGTCCTCAATTCTGCTCTGTCCATATGGAAGATCAGATAGGGGCTTTTACAGGACAAAGCCGCCAATTCTGACACCCGCCTAGCCGAAGCCAAGGCCAAAAGCATGACCACTTTCCACGTGAGATATTTTAATTCCACGGTCTGAAGTGGCTCAAACCAATGTGATTTTAGGAAATCCAACACTACGTTGAGATCCCAAGGTGTCACTGGGGGCACAAAAGGGGGCTGAATGTGCAGCACTCCCTTAACAAACGTCTGAACTTCAGGCAGTGAAGCCAGTTCTTTTTGAAAGGAAATAGACAGGGCCGAAATCTGGACTTTAATGGATCCCAATTTTAGGCCCATAGTCACTCCTGACTGTAGGAAGTGCAGAAATCGACCCAGCTGAAATTCTTCTGTGGGGGCCTTCATAGCCTCACACCAAGCAACATATTTTCGCCATATGCGGTGATAATGTTTTGCTGTCACATCCTACCTAGCTTTTATCAGCGTAGGAATGACTTCAACCGGAATGCCCTTTTCCATCAAGATCCGGCGTTCAACCGCCATGCCGTCAAACGCAGCCGCGGTAATTCTTGGAACAGACAGGGCCCCTGCCGTAGCAGGTCCTGTCTGAGAGGCAGAGGCCAAGGGTCCTCTGAGATCATTTCTTGTAGTTCCGGGTACCAAGACCTTCTTGGCCAATCCGGAACGATGATTATAGTTCTTACTCCTCTCTTTCTTATTATCCTCAGCACCTTTGGTATGAGAGGAAGAGGAGGGAACACATAAACCGACTGGTACACCCACGGTGTCACTAGAGCGTCCACAGCTATCGCCTGAGGGTCCCTTGACCTGGCGCAATATCTTTTTAGCTTTTTGTTGAGGCGGGACGCCATCATGTCCACCTGTGGCCTTTCCCAACGATTTACAATCAGCTGGAAGACTTCTGGATGAAGTCCCCACTCTTCCGGGTGGAGGTCGTGCCTGCTGAGGAAGTCTGCTTCCCAGTTGTCCACTCCCGGAATGAACACTGCTGACAGTGCTATCACGTGATTTTCCGCCCATCGGAGAATCCTTGTGGCTTCTGCCATTGCCATCCTGCTTCTTGTGCCGCCCTGTCGGTTTCCATGGGCGACCGCCGTGATGTTGTCTGACTGAATCAGCACCGGCTGGTTTTGAAGCAGGGGTCTTGCCTGACTTAGGGCATTGTAAATGGCCCTTAGTTCCAGAATATTTATGTGTAGGGAAGCCTCCTGACTCGACCATTGTCCTTGGAAGTTTCTTCCCTGAGTGACTGCCCCCCAACCTCGGAGGCTTGCATCCGTGGTCACCAGGACCCAGTCCTGTATGCCGAATCTGCGGCCCTCGAGAAGATGAGCACTCTGCAGCCACCACAGCAGAGACACCCTGGCCCTCGGGGACACGGTGATCAGCCGATGCATCTGAAGATGCGATCCGGACCACTTGTCTAACAGATCCCACTGAAAGATCCTTGCATGGAAACAGCGGAATGGAATTGCCTCGTAAGAAGCTACCATCTTTCCCAGGACTCGCGTGCAGTGATGCACCGACACCTGTTTTGGTTTCAGGAGGTCTCTGACCAGAGATGACAACTCCTTGGCCTTCTCCTCCGGGAGAAATACCTTCTTCTGTTCTGTGTCCAGAATCATACCCAGGAACAGCAGACGCGTCGTAGGAACCAGCTGCGACTTTGGAATATTCAGAATCCAGCCGTGCTGTTGTAGCACTTCCTGAGATAGTGCTACTCCGACCAACAACTGCTCCCTGGACCTCGCCTTTATAAGGAGATCGTCCAAGTACGGGATAATTATAACTCCCTTCTTTCGAAGGAGTATCATCATTTCGGCCATTACTTTGGTAAATACCCTCGGTGCCGTGGACAGACCAAACGGCAACGTCTGGAATTGGTAATGGCAGTCCTGTACCACAAAACGGAGGTACACCTGGTGAGGTGGGTAAATGGGGACATGTAGGTAAGCATCCTTGATGTCCAGTGATACCATGTAATCCCCCTCTTCCAGGCTTGCAATAACCGCCCTGAGCGATTCCATTTTGAACTTGAACTTCCTTATATAAGTGTTCAATGATTTCAAATTTAGAATGGGTCTCACCGAACCGTCTGGTTTCGGTACCACAAACATTTTGGAATAGTAACCCCGTCCCTGTTGAAGGAGGGGAACTTTTATTATCACCTGCTGGAGGTACAGCTTGTGAATTGCCGCCAGCACTACCTCCCTGTCCTGGGGAGTAGCTGGCAAGGCTGATTTGAGGTAACGGCGAGGGGGAGACGTCTCGAATTCCAGCTTGTATCCCTGAGATACCACTTGTAGAACCCAGGGATCCACCTGTGAGTGAACCCACCGGTCGCTGAAGTTCCGGAGACGGGCCCCCACCACACCTGGCTCCACCAGTGGAGCCCCAGCGTCATGCGGTGGATTTAGTGGAAGCAGGGGAGGATTTTTGTTCTTGGGAACTGGCTGTATGGTGCAGCTTTTTCCCTCTACCCCTGCCTCTGGGCAGAAAGGACGCGCCTTTAACCCGCTTGCCTTTCTGGGGCCAAAAGACTGTACCTGATAATACGGTGCTTTCTTAGGCTGTGAGGGAACCTGAGGTAAAAATGTCGACTTCCCAGCTGTTGCTGTGGAAACGAGGTCCGAGAGACCATCCCCAAACAATTCCTCACCCTTGTAAGGCAAAACCTCCATGTGCCTTTTAGAATCCGCATCACCTGTCCACTGCCGAGTCCATAATACTCTCCTGGCAGAAATGGACATTGCATTAATTCTAGATGCCAGCCGGCAAATATCCCTCTGTGCATCTCTCATATATAAGACTACGTCTTTAATATGCTCTATGGTTAGCAATATAGTGTCCCTGTCAAGGGAATCAATGTTATCAGACAGGGAATCAGACCACGCTGCTGCAGCACTGCACATCCATGCTGAAGCAATAGCAGGTCTCAGTATAGTACCTGAGTGTGTATATACAGACTTCAGGATAGCCTCCTGCTTTCTATCCGCAGGCTCCTTTAAGGCGGCCGTATCCTGAGACGGCAGTGCCACCTTTTTTGACAAGCGTGTGAGCGCTTTATCCACCCTCGGGGATGTCTCCCAACGTAACCTGTCCTCTGGCGGGAAAGGGTACGCCATCAGTAACTTTTTAGAAATCACTAGTTTCTTATCAGGGGAAGCCCACGCTTCTTCACACACTTCATTCAACTCATCTGATATGGGAAAAACCACTGGTTGCTTTTTCTCCCCAAACATAATACCCTTTTTAGTGGTACCTGGGTTAATGTCAGAAATGTGCAACACATTTTTCATTGCCGTAATCATGCAACGGATGGCCCTAGTGGAATGTACATTAGTCTCGTCCTCGTCGACACTGGAGTCAGACTCTGTGTCGACATCTGTGTCTGCCATCTGAGGTAGCGGGCGTTTTTGAGCCCCTGATGGCCTTTGAGACTCCTGGGCAGGCACTGGCTGAGAAGCCGGCTGTCCCACAGCTGTTATGTCATCGAACCTTTTATGTAAGGAGTTGACACTGTCGTGTAAAACCTTCCACATATCCATCCACTCTGGTGTCGACCCCGCAGGGGGTGACATCACATTTATCGGCACCTGCTCCGCCTCCACATAAGCCTCCTCATCAAACATGTTGACACAGCCGTACCGACACACTGCACACACACAGGGAATGCTCTGACTGAGGACAGGACCCCACAAAGTCCTTTGGGGAGACAGAGAGAGAGTATGCCAGCACACACCACAGCGCTATATAACACAGGGATTTACACTATTACAGAAAGTGATTTTCCCTATAGCAGCTATACAATACAGTTTTGCGCATAAATTTAGTGCCCCCCCTCTCTTTTTTACCCTTTGAGCCTGGAAACTGCAGGGGAGAGACTGGGGAGCTGTCTTCCAGCGGAGCTGTGAAGAGGAAATGGCGCCAGTGTGCTGAGGGAGATAGCCCCACCCCCTTCTCGGCGGCCTTATCCCGCTCTTTATATTATGGCGGGGGATTTTTGCACATATATAGTTTATTAGACTACATTATGTGCTGTTCGCCATGTAAGGTACTCTAATTGCAGCCCAGGGCGCCCCCCCCCCCCCCCCCAGCGCCCTGCACCCATCAGTGACCGGAGTATGTGGTGTGCATAGGGAGCAATGGCGCACAGCTGCAGTGCTGTGAGGTACCTTAATGAAGACCGGAGTCTTCAGCCGCCGATTTCCAGGACGTTCTTCTTGCTTCTGGCTCTGCAAGGGGGACGGCGGCGCGGCTCCGGGACCGGACGACCGAGGCTGGGCCTGTGTTCGATCCCTCTGGAGCTAATGGTGTCCAGTAGCCTAGAAGCCCAAGCTAGCTGCAAGCAGGTAGGTTCGCTTCTCTCCCCTAAGTCCCTCGTAGCAGTGAGTCTGTTGCCAGCAGATCTCACTGAAAATAAAAAACCTAATAAATACTTTCTTTACTAGAAGCTCAGGAGAGCCCCTAGTGTGCAACCAGCTCGAGCCGAGCACAGATTCTAACTGAGGTCTGGAGGAGGGGCATAGAGGGAGGAGCCAGTGCACACCAGTAGTCCTAATTCTTTCTTAGAGTGCCCAGTCTCCTGCGGAGCCCGTCTATTCCCCATGGTCCTTACGGAGTTCCCAGCATCCACTAGGACGTCAGAGAAATTCATCTTGAATACTGCTCACAAACCAATGTACAGCAGAGGCAAATATAACTGATTTACCCTTTTCACAATATTTTCTCATACGTCCTAGAGGATGCTGGGGTCCACTTCAGTACCATGGGGTATAGACTGTTCCGCAGGAGCCATGGGCACTAAGACTTTTCAAGGGTGTGAACTGGCTCCTCCCTCTATGCCCCTTCTCCAGACCTCCGTTTAGAAAATGTGCCCAGGCAGACTGGATGCACTCCAGGGGAGCTCTACTGAGTTTCTCTGATAAGACTTAGGTTTTTTATTTTCAGGGAGAACTGCTGGCAACAGTCTCCCTGCTTCGTGGGACTTAGGGGGCAGAAGTAGGAACCAACTTCCTGAATAGTTTCATGGCTCTGCTTCTGGCTGACAGGACACCATTAGCTCCTGAAGGGTACTGAACGCTAGCTGTGCCTAGATGTTCACTCGCACAGCACGCCGTCACCCCCCTTGCAGAGCCAGAAGTCAGAAGACAGGTGAGTGTCAGAAGAAAGGATCTTCAAAGTGACGGCTAAAGGTACCGCGCGGCTGGTGGGAGCGCAGCGCGCCATGTTGCCCACACAGGCACTGCAGGGCGCGGGGATGGGGGGGGGGGACCCTAGGCAGCATGAAACCTATTGAAACTGGCATAAATAAGGGGCATAAGTTGCTGAGGCGCAGTCCTACACCCACCAGTATAAAAAATTACCTCATAAATGCTGAGGAGAAACGCGCCATTGAGGAGGCGGGGCTTCCTCCGCAGTCAGCCAGCACACTACTCAGCGCCATTTTCTCTCCTTCTAGGCTGCAGAGAAGAATGCTATTCCTCCACTGCTGAACAAGTATCAGGGTGCAAAATGGGGGGGTCACAGTGAATTTGGTGCTATATAATTGTGTGATTAATATTATAAAAGCGCTGCATGTCAGTGGGCATTTTGTGTTCACAGACAATGGCGCTGGGTTGTGAACTGGCAAATCCTATCTGTGTCCTTCTGACAGATTTTACTGTGGGTCTGTCCCCTATAAGTCCCGGAGTGTCTGTGGTGTGGTTGTGCACGTGTGTGACATGTCTGAGGCAGGGAGCTCTTCCTGTGTGGTAGCCATTTTAGGGACACAGAGTTGTAATATGACACCAAGAGCCTGACTGGGTGAAAGGTTACGTGATAGTGTGAATCATATCAGTAAGAGGTTGGACTGAATCTCATGCAGAAAACTGAAAATAATCTGTTGAAGATGTGATTTTTAATAGTTCTGCCTTTCATCCACAGGGACCCCTCTGGGTCACATACAAATTTGCACAAGTAGTACAAACTGTTACCGACACGGACTCTGATTCTTGTGTCGACACTAGTGATTCCAGGGGAATAGGTTCTAAGTTAGCGAAAAGCATTCAAAACATGTTTTAGCTATAAAGGAGATATTAGAAGTTACGAAGCCCCCTCTTTTACCGCAGGAGAGGGTTTACTTTAGTAAAGAAGTAATGTAATTTCTCTTACGTCCTAGAGGATGCTGGGGACTCCAAAAGGACCATGGGGTATAGACGGGATCTGCAGGAGCTTGGGCACACTGAAAAGACTTAAGACTGGGTGTGAACTGGCTCCTCCCCCTATGCCCCTCCTCCAGACCTCAGTTAGACTTTGTGCCCAGGACTGACTGGATACTCACTAGGGGAGCTCTCCTGAGTTTCTCTGGAAAAGACTTTTGTTAGGTTTTTTATTTTCAGGGAGACCTGCTGGCTACAGGATCCCTGCAACGTGGGAGTGAGGGGAGAGAAGCAGACCTACTTCTTCTTAGTTTAAGGGCTCTGCTTCTCAGCTACTGGACACCATTAGTTTCAGAGGGTTCGATCACTTGGTTCGCCTAGCTGCTTGTTCCCGGAGCCACGCCGTCACCCCCTCACAGAAGCCAGAAGAATGAAGTCGGGTGAGTATGAGAAGATCAGAAGACTTCAGGACCGCAGAAGACTTCGGTGACCAGGTACAGCGCAGCGTCACCAGGTACAGCGCAGCGGTGACGCTGCGCTCCATGCTCCCACACACATCACTGACGGCACTCACAGGGTGCAAGGCGCTGGGGGGGGGGGGGTGCCCCGGGCAGCAGGTCACTGGGGTTCGGGAAGCCGGCAGCAGCATTTTCGGTGCCTCGGCACAGTTCCTCAGCCCCCGCCGGCATTTTCAAATTGGGCGCGCTGAAGCCCGCCAGGAAGGGGCGGAGCTTAGCGCGCGGCTCACAGCGCCATCTTTCTCTCCTCCACGCTGCTGAAGGAGACGCTGGGCCGGACCTCCAATCACTCCTCGCAAGTAACGGGGAGATTTCTCAGGAAGGGGGTGCAGTGTGGTGCATTATTTGGTTTTAAAGCAGCGCTGGTCATATATATCCCCTATAGGGATATATAGGCACTGGGGTGTGAGCTGGCATACTCCCTCTGGGTCTCTCTCTCTGGGCTTCACTGTAGGCCTGTCCACTAGCTGTGACATTCGGTGTGTGTGTCGCTGTGTCGGTTAAACGTGTCGACATGTCTGAGGCTGAATGTGATTCACCGGAGGAGGTTGTTGGGGGTGCGGTTGTGGGTCTGGATTTAGGTCTGTCGGCGCAGCCGACACCTGATTTACTCACGTTACTAAGTACAATCAATACGAATGTAGCTACTTTATCAAAGAGGTTAGATAAGTCTGAGTCACAGACGCAGGTGTGGAAGAAGTCCGTAGTGGAGGCTTTATCTCAGATACAGACCCCATCGGGCTCGCAAAAGCGGCCGTTTACTCAAGTGGTAGATACTGATACCGACACGGACTCTGATTCTGAGGTCGATTTTTCTGAGGCGGCTTTGCATCCGCGTTTAGTGAAGAGTATTCAGTACATGATTGTGGCTATAAAGGATGTTTTGCACATTTCTGATGAACCTGCGGTGCAGGAAACAAGGATTTGTTTGTTCAAAGGGAAAAAACCTGAAGTGAAGTTTCCCCCCTCTCATGAAATGAATACTCTTTGTGAAAAAGCTTGGGAGTCACCGGATAAGAGGTGGCAGATTCCCAAGAGAATTTACATGGCGTATCCTTTCCCCTCTGATGACAGGGAAAAATGGGAGTCGTCTCCAAATGTTGACAAAGCTCTATATCGTTTGTCTAAGAAGGTGGCGCTTCCGTCTCCGGACACGGCAGCTCTCAAGAATCCAGTGGATCGCAAGCTGGAGATGTCTCTGAAGACCATTTTCGCTAATACAGGCGCATTGCTCAGACCTGCGGTGGCGTCGGTGTGGGTGAGTAGTGCTATTGCTAAATGGGCTGAGAATTTAGCTGCTGATATGGATACCCTTGATAAGGATAATGTTCTTTTGACTCTTGGTTATATCAAGGACGCTGCAGATTACCTGAAGGATGCGGCGAGGGATGTTTATCTCTTGGGATCAAGAGCCAATGCCATGTCAATATCGGCAAGGAGGGCGTTGTGGATCCATCAATGGAATGCTGATGCCGACTCCAAGAGAGCTATGGAAGCTCTACCCTTCAAAGGTAATGTCTTGTTCGGGGACGGCTTGGCGGACCTGGTCTCTACCGCGACGGCGGGTAAGTCCTCTTTTCTTCCCTATGTTCCCACACAGCACAAAAAGGCACCACATCAGCAGATGCAGTCCTTTCGTCCTAATAAATACAGGTGTGGAAAGGGTTCGTCCTTCCTCGCTTCAAAGGGTAAAGGAAGAGGTAGGAAGTCGCCTGCCGTGTCGGGCGCCCAGGACCAAAAGTCCTCCCCTGCCTCTTCCAAGTCCACCGCATGACGTTGGGGCTTCCCTGGGGGAGTCCGGACCGGTGGGGGGCCGTCTCCAAGTCTTCAGTCAGGTCTGGATTCATTCAGGCCTCAATCCTTGGGTCCTAGAGATTGTATCTCAGGGATACAAGCTGGAGTTTCGGGAGGTGCCCCCTCACCGGTTTTTCGTTTCGCCCTTACCAGCGTCTCTTCCGGACAGGGAGCTGGTGTTGGCAGCGATACAAAAATTGTGTCAACAGAAGGTCATTGTTCCAGTTCCCCCGTCACAACGGGGGGAGGGGTTCTACTCGAGCCTATTTGTGGTGCCGAAACCGGACGGTTCGGTCAGACCGATTCTGAATCTAAAATCCCTCAATCCATACTTGAAAGTTTTCAAGTTCAAGATGGAATCTCTTCGAGCTGTGATTTCCAGCCTAGAAGGGGGGGATTGTATGGCGTCAGTCGACATAAAGGATGCCTACTTACACATCCCGATATTTCCTTCGCATCAGGCCTTCCTCAGGTTTGCGATACAGGACTCTCATTACCAATTTCAGACGTTGCCGTTTGGCCTTTCCACGGCCCGAGGGTTTTCACCAAGGTCATGGCAGAAATGATGGTTCTCCTTCGCAAGCAAGGGGTTTCAATTATCCCGTACTTGGACGATCTGATAAAGGTGAGGTCCAAGGAAAGGTTGCTAAGGAGTGTAGATTTGGTGCTGTCGGTGCTTCGACAGTACGGTTGGGTGCTAAATTTACCAAAATCTCAGTTGATTCCGACCACCCGGCTGTCTTTTCTGGGCATGATTCTGGACACAGAGTTACAGAGAGTTTTTCTTCCACAAGAAAAGGCTCTAGAACTGCAGTTGTTGGTCAGGGAATTTCTGAGGCCGAAGACTGTGTCCATCCATCAATGTACGCGCGTTCTGGGGAAGATGGTGGCAGCGTACGAAGCCATTCCGTTCGGCAGGTTTCATGCCCGGGTGTTTCAGTGGGACTTGCTGAGCAAATGGTCCGGGTCTCACCTGCACATGCACCGGAAGATAAGTCTATCTCCCAGAGCCAGAATTTCCCTCCTGTGGTGGCTACAGGGGTCTCACCTCCTAGAGGGACGCCGGTTCGGTATCCTGGATTGGGTACTTCTGACGACAGATGCGAGTCTCCGGGGCTGGGGTGCAGTCACCCAAGGCAGGAACTTCCAGGGGAGATGGTCGTTCCAGGAAGCGGGTCTCCACATAAATGTTCTCGAATTAAAAGCCATTTACAACGGCTTGCTACAGGCAAGAAGCCTTCTTCAGGGTCGACCTGTCCTGGTACAGTCGGACAACATCACAGCGGTGGCACATATCAACCGTCAAGGCGGCACAAGAATCCTTCGCTGGGCGGAACAACACCTGAGCGCCCTGTCAGCAGTCTTCCTTCCGGGAGTAGACAACTGGGAAGCAGACTTCCTCAGCAGACACGATCTCCATCCGGGAGAGTGGGCTCTTCATCAAGAGGTGTTTGCAGAAGTGACAAAGCGTTGGGGACTCCCTCTGATAGACATGATGGCGTCTCGTCTCAACAAGAAGCTTCCGAGGTATTGTTCCAGGTCAAGGGACCCCCAAGCCAGTGCGGTGGATGCCCTGGTGTCTCCGTGGGTGTTCAAGTCGGTGTATGTGTTCCCTCCACTTCCTCTCATTCCGAAGGTACTGGGGATCATTCGGCGAGCAAGGGTTCAGGCGATTCTCGTAGTTCCAGATTGGCCAAGAAGGGCCTGGTATCCGGATCTTCAGGAATTACTAGTGTAAGATCCTTGTCTGCTTCCTCTAAGAGAGGACCTGTTGTTGCAGGGTCCATGCGTGTTTCCAGACTTACCGCGGCTGCGTTTGACGGCATGGAAGTTGAGCACCAGATCTTAGCTCGTAAAGGTATTCCAGGAGAGGTCATACCTACTCTCCTCAAGGCTAGGAAGGAGGTTACGGCGAAGCATTGTCACCGTATTTGGAAGAAGTATGTTTCCTGGTGTTAGTTTAAGAGGGCTCCTGCGGAAGAATTTAATTTGGGGCATTTTCTCCATTTTTTGCAGGCTGGTGTGGATGCAGGCCTGAAGTTGGGCTCCATCAAGGTGCAGATTTCGGCATTGTCTATTTTCTTTCAAAGAGAATTGGCTGCCCTCCCAGAGGTTCAGACGTTTGTGAAGGGAGTTTTGCATATCAATCCTCCGTTTGTGCCTCCTGTGGCCCCATGGGATCTGGACGTGGTCTTACAGTTTCTCATGTCTTCCTGGTTTGAGCCTTTGCGTAAGGTTGAGTTGAAGTTTCTCACCTGGAAGGTAGTCATGTTGTTGGCGCTGGCTTCTGCCAGGCGGGTGTCTGAGTTGGCGGCCTTATCTCATAAAAGCCCGTACTTGATCTTTCATTCGGATAGGGCAGAATTGAGGACTCATCAACAATTTTTACCAAAGGTGGTCTCCTCGTTTCACATTAACCAACCTATTGTGGTACCGGTGGCTAGGGATGCTGTGGCAGTTCCAAGGTCTCTGGATGTAGTGAGGGCTTTGAACATCTACGTCGCCCGTACGGCTGTTTCCAGAAAAACTGAGGCGCTGTTTGTCCTGTACGCTTCCAACAAGATTGGTCATCCTGCTTCAAAACAGACTATTGCACGCTGGATTTGTAGTACGATTCAGCAGGCTCAGTCTTCGGCCGGATTACCGGTGCCGAAGTCGGTGAAAGCCCATTCTACCAGGAAGGTGGGCTCGTCTTGGGCGGCTGCCCGGGGCGTCTCGGCTTTACAGCTCTGCCGAGCGGCTACCTGGTCGGGTTCAAACACTTTTGCCAAGTTCTATAAGTTTGATACCCTGGCTGATGAGGACCTTGCATTTGCTTAGTCGGTGCTGCAGAGTGGTCCGCACTCTCCCGCCCGGTCTGGAGCTTTGGTATAAACCCCATGGTCCTTTTGGAGTCCCCAGCATCCTCTAGGACGTAAGAGAAAATAGGAATTTGGTACTTACCGGTAAATCCTTTTCTCCTAGTCCGTAGAGGATGCTGGGCGCCCGTCCCAGTGCAGACTGTTTCTTGCAGTGTTCTCTTGTGGGTTCGCTTAGTTTATACACGGGTTTTTTTTTCTGTTTTCAGCTTGTTGCTGTAGTTTTTCATACTGTTATTTGGTTTCCTGTTACTCCGGTTGTACGGTATGGTTGTGGTGTGGGTATGTTTGTAGCCCTTAGTTTACACAAAAATCCTTTCCTCGAAATGTCCGTCTCTCCTGGGCACAGTTCCTATAACTGAGGTCTGGAGGAGGGGCATAGGGGGAGGAGCCAGTTCACACCCAGTCTTAAGTCATTTCAGTGTGCCCAAGCTCCTGCGGATCCCGTCTATACCCCATGGTCCTTTTGGAGTCCCCAGCATCCTCTACGGACTAGGAGAAAAGGATTTACCAGTAAGTACCAAAATCCTATTTTTCCCTCCACCTCATGATTTGAACAGTCTTGGAGGGAGTCTGATTTAACCTGAAAAGAAATTTCAGATTCCCAAAAGGAATTCAGGCAGCTTACCTTTTTCCAAAAGGTGGGAGTCACCCCACATTTTAGACAGGGCCCTGTCATAAAAGGAAAAAGGTGTTTCTCCCTGCGCCTGGAATGGCTTCACTTAAGGAGCCGGCAGAGCGCAAGTTCGTGAGGTGATCTATTGATGTGGCCAATGGGACACTACTCAGGCCTACCATTGTCTGTGCGTGGGTGAGTAGTGCTATTGAGAAGTGGTCAGAAAACTTGTCATTAGACATTGACACAATAGTTGGAGACGAGATACTCCTAACGTTAGGTCATATCATAGACGCTGCTGCGTACGTGTTAGAAACCATGAAAGATATTGGTCTCTTGGGATCAAGAAACACTACCACGGCAATCTCAGCACGCGTTGTGAATTAGCCAATGGAATGCTGATGCAGACTCCAAAAGGAATATGGAGGCTCTCCCGTATAAAGGTGAGGCCTTATTTGGAGATGGGCTGAATGCTTTAGTTCTGCGGCTAACGCAGGTAAAGTCGACATTCTTGCCTAATGCTCCTGCGCCGGCATAAAAGACACATCACTTTCAGATGCAGTCTTTTCGACCCAATAATTAAAAAAAAAAAAAAAAGGGTAAAGGCCCCCCTTTCTTTGTGGGTAAAGGTAGGGGGAAAGGAAATAAAGTCCACAGTGTCTCACAGGAGCAGAAATCAACCTCTGCTTATGCCAAATCTTCAGCATGATGCCGGGGCTCCCTTGTGGGAGTCCGCTCAGGGGGGGGCACATCTGAAACTCTTCAGTCAGTTCTGGGTTCAAGCTGGCCTAGACACGTGGGCCGTACAAATAGAGTCCCACAGGTATAAACTGGAGTTTCATGAAAACTCCCCAGGCCGTATTTTCGAATCGACCTTACCAGCTTCTGTCACGGATAGGGAAGTGGTAGCAGCAGCAATACAGTGATTGTGTCAGGATCAAGTCATTGTCCTGGTTCCCTTGTCTCAACAAGGAGAAGGGTTTTATTCAAGCCTATTTGTAGTTCCGAAGCCGGACGGCTCGGTCAGACCATTTCTAAACCTGAAAAATCTGAATCTCTACCTGCAAAGGTTCAAGTTTAAGATGGAATCTCTGAGGGCAGTGATTTCCAGTCTGGAGGAGGGGGAATTCATGGTGTCAGTGGACATAAAAGATTCCTACTTACATGTTCCCATTTATCCTCCGCATCAAGCTTATCTGAGATTCGCAGTACAGGATTGTCATTACCAGTTTCAGACGTTGCCGTTCAGACTCTCCATGGCACCGAAGGTATACGCCAAAGTAATGGCGGAGACGATGGTCCTCCTTCGACTGCAAGGAGTCAATATAATTCCTTATCTGGACGATCTGATTAAAGCGAGGTCCAGGGAAAAGTTGATGCAGAACACTGCACTCTCCCTGACATTACTCCAACGTCACGGTTGGATCATAAATTTTCCAAAGTCACAATTGGAACCGACGACAAGATGGTCCTTTCTCGGGATGATACTGTACACAGAAGTACAGAGGGTATTTCTTCCAGTAGAAAAGGCTCTGGAAATCCAGAGAATGGTCAAACAAATTCTGAAACCAACAAGAGTGTCGATTCATCAATGCATTCGGTTGTTGGGAAAGACGGTAGCGGCGTACGAGGCCATACATTTTGGCCGATTCCATGCCAGAGTATTTCAGTGGGAACTATTGGACAAGTGGTCCGGATCCCATCTACACATGCATCAGAGGATAACCCTGTCATCCAAAGCCAGAATTTCGCTCCTGTGGTGGCTACACAGTTCTCACCTCCTAGAGGGACGCAGGTTCGGGATTCAGGACTGGGTCCTACTAACCACGGATGCAAGTCTCCGAGATTGGGGAGCAGTCACTCAGGGGGAAAGCTTCCAAGGAAGGTGGTCAAGTCAAGAAACTTGTTTTCACATAAACATTCTGGAATTGTGAGCCATTTACAACGGCCTTCTACAAGCGGTGCATCTTCTTCAAGATCAACCCGTGCAGATCCAGTCGGACAATGTAACAGCAGTTGCGTACATAAACCGTCAAGGCGGAACGAAAAGCAGAGCAGCAATGGCAGAGGTGACAAAGACCCTCCTCTGGGCAGAAAGACGTGCAAGAGCTCTGTCGGCAATTTTCATTCCGGGAGTGGACAACTGGGAAGCAGACTTCCTCAGCAGACACGATCTCCATCCAGGAGAGTGGGGCCTCCACCAAGAAGTCTTCGCAGAGGTGACAAGTCTTTGGGGAGCTCCTCAAGTAGACATGATGGAATCTCATCTCAACAAGAAGCTTCAGAGATATTGTTCCAGGTCGAGAGACCCTCAAGCAATAGCAGTGGATGCACTGGTGACCCAGTGGGTGTTTCATTCGGTATATGTCTTCCCTCCACTTCCACTGATACCAAAAGTTCTCAAAATCGTACAGAGAACAAGGGTTCGAGCGATCCTCATTGCCCCAGACTGGCCAAAGAGGGCTTGGTATCCAGATCTTCAGGAGTTACTCCTAGGAGATCCTCGGCCTCTTCCTCCTCGCGAGGACCTGCTGCAGCAGGGGCCGTGCGTATATCAATACTTACCGCGGCTACGTTTGGCAGCATGGCTGTTGAGCACCGGATACTAGCCCGAAAGGGTATTCCAAAAGAAGTCATTCCCACACTTATTCAGACCAGGAAAGGAGTAACGTCTAAGCATTACCACCGTATTTTGAGAAAATGTGTGTCTTGGTGTGAATCCCAGAAGGCTCCAACAGAAGATTTTCAGTTAGGACGTTTTCTCCATTTTCTACAGGCAGGTGTGGATGCGGGCCTACGATTGGGTTCAATCAAGGTCCAGATTTCGGCCTTGTCGATTTTCTTTCAAAAACAATTGGCCTCCCTTCCAGAAGTTCAGACGTTCGTGAAAGGAGTGCTGCACATCCAACCTCCATTTGTGCCTCCGGTGGCACCATGGGACCTTAATGTGGTGTTGCAGTTCCTGCAATCAGATTGGTTTGAGCCTCTGAAGGAGATAGAATTGAAGTTTCTTACCTGGAAAGTGGTCATGTTATTGGCTTTGGCATCCGCAAGGCAGGTGTCGGATTTGGGGGCCTTGTCCCACAAGAGCCCTTACCTGATCCTCCATGAAGATAGAGCAGAGTTGAGAACTCGCCAGCATTTTCTTCCAAAGGTGGTTTCGTCTTTCCATATGAACCAACCTATTGTGGTGCCAGTGGCTACTGACACCTTCGCTGCGTCAAAGTCTCTTAATGTAGTTAGAGCTTTGCAAATTTGTCGCAAGAACAGCTCGGATAAGGAAAACAGAGGCTCTGTTTGTCCTGTATGCTCCCACCAAGATTGGGTGTCCTGCTTTTAAGCAGACCATTGCGCGCTGGATCAGAGGGACGATTTTGCATGCTCATTCCATGGCAGGATTGCCGATACCAAAGTCGGTAAAAGCCCATTCTGCTAGAAAGGTGGGCGCATCCTGGGCGGCTGCCCAGGGGGGTCTCGGCATTACAGCTTTGCCGAGCAGCTACTTGGTCAGGGGCAAACATGTTTGCAAAGTTTTACAAGTTTGACAACTTGGCCGATGAGGACCTAAAGTTTGGTCAATCAGTGCTGCAGGGTCATCCGCACTCTCCCGCCCGTACTGGAGCTTTGGTATAACCCCATGGTACTGAAGTGGACCCCAGCATCCTCTAGGACATATGAGAAAACAGGATTTTAATACCTACCGGTAAATCCTTTTCTCCTAGTCCGTAGAGAATGCTGGGCACCCGACCCAGGGGGTCATTCCGAGTTGTTCGCTCGCAAGCTGCTTTTAGCAGCTTTGCACACGCTAAGCCGCCGCCTACTGGGAGTGAATTTTAGCTTATCAAAATTGCGAACGAAAGATTAGCAAAATTGCGAATAGACACTTCTTAGCAGTTTCTGAGTAGCTTCAGACTTACTCGGCATCTGCGATCAGTTCAGTGCTTGTCGTTCCTGGTTTGACGTCACAAACATACCCAGCGTTCGCCCAGACACTCCTCCGTTTCTCCAGCCACTCCCGCGTTTTTCCCAGAAACGGTAGCGTTTTTTCACACACTCCCATAAAACGGCCTGTTTCCGCCCAGAAACACCCACTTCCTGTCAATCACACTCCGATCACCAGAACGAAGAAAAAACCTCGTAATGCCATGAATAAAATTCCTAACTGCATAGCAAATTTACTTGGCGCAGTCGCACTGCGGACATTGCGCATGCGCATTAGCGACTAATCGCTCCGTTGCGAGAAAAAAATAACGAGCGAACAACTCGGAATGACCCCCCCCAGTGCGTACTTTACCTGCAGTTGTTAATTTTGTAGTTACACTAATGTTGTGTTACGGTTATTTCAGCATGTTGCTGCAATTGTTCATGCCCGTTGGCGTGTGTTATGTTGAATGCCATGTTGTGCGGCATGGTTGAGGTGTGAGCTGGTATGAATCTCACCATTAAATTAAAAGTAAATCCTTTCCTCGAAATGTCCGTCTCCCTGGGAACAGTTCCTATACTGAGGTCTGGAGGAGGGGCATAGAGGGAGGAGCCAGTTCACACCCTTGAAAAGTCTTAAAGTGCCCATGGCTCCTGCGGAACCGTCTATACCCCATGGTACTGAAGTGGACCCCAGCATCCTCTACGGACTAGGAGAAAAGGATTTAACGGTAGGTATTAAAATCCTGTTTTCTCTTCATTCTTTACATCAACCCACTAACTTCTCAAAAAATCAATTTAGCTACTAAGGAGCTCATGTAGAGTTGGACACAAAATTGCTTCCAAACAGCAAAAGCAAAATGCCACTCCAAAAAAAGGCTAGACTGGGCATGTCCCTCGTTCATGCTGTATGTGCCTGCTCTATGGGGGTCATTCCGAGTCGTTCGCTCGGTAATTTTCTTCGCATCGCAGCGTTTTTCTGCTTAGTACGCATGCGCAATGTTCGCACTGCGACTGCGCCAAGTAATTTTGCTATGAAGATAGTTTTTTTACTCACGGCTTTTTCTTCGCTCCGGCGATCGTAATGTGATTGACAGGAAATGGGTGTTACTGGGCGGAAACACGGCGTTTTATGGGCGTGTGGATAAAAACGCTACCGTTTCCGGAAAAAACGCGGGAGTGGCTGGAGAAACGGGGGAGTGTCTGGGTGAACGCTGGGTGTGTTTGTGACGTCAAACCAGGAACGACAAGCACTGAACTGATCGCAGATGCCGAGTAAGTCTGAAGCTACTCTGAAACTGCTAAGTAGTTTGTAATCGCAATATTGCGAATACATCGTTCGCAATTTTAAGAAGCTAAGATTCACTCCCAGTAGGCGGAGGCTTAGCGTGTGTAACTCTGCTAAAATCGCCTTGCGAGCGAACAACTCGGAATGACCCCCTTTATCTGGTAAAACACAAGCACATGCTCCGTTTACTCCAGGAGGTCTGGCTTCACAGTGGTAGTAGAAAAGGTTAAAAATACAGTGTGTGCACATGGATAGTGTTAATAACTAAGTGTAATTCACTATGTCAAAGTAAAGGTGGCCACACACTGGGGGTCATTCCGAGTTGTTCGCTAGCTGTTTTCGTTCGCAGCACCGCGATTAGATAAAAAAGCGGCACTTCTGCGCATGCGTACGCGCGACATACTTTGACAAATGCCGATGCAGTTTCACACTAGGTCTAGCAACGCTTTTCAGTCGCACTGCTGGCCGCAGAGTGATTGACAGGAAGTGGGTGTTTCTGGGAGGTAACTGACCGTTTTCGGGGAGTGTGTGTAAAAACGCAGGCAGGTCAGATACAAACGCAGGCGTGCCTGGGGAAACGCAGGCGTGGCTGGCCGAATGCAGGGCGTGTTCGTGACGTCAAAACAGGAACTAAATAGTCTGAAGTGACTGCAAGCTAGGAGTAGGTCTGGAGCTGCCCAGAAACTACACAATCTTTTTTTGTAGCCGCACTGCGATCCTTTCGTTCGCACTTCTGCTAAGCTAAAATACACTCCCAGTGGGCGGCGGCCTAGCGTTTGCACTGCTGCTAAAAGCAGCTAGCGAGCGAACAACTCGGAATGAGGGCCTCTGTGCAATTATTGGAGTAATAAGACAATTAACCGCTGATCGGGCCAATAATTACGTAGTGATTGGCTGCAACCAAACAACAGCTATTGGTCTGTCGGGTATGAAAAATCTTGCCTGACAGATGCTAAAATTGCTGCTCGGGTCTGTCAGTGGATATACTCACCATTAGACAGACCAACCAATTATATGACCATGTATGGCAATGTCAGATAATTGGTCTGTCTATTTGATTTGACTGTGTGTGGCCAGTGTAATTTCACATCAATACACACGTCCCCACTGTCTTTCCCTTTAAAAGATAAAGTGGAAACACGCTTTATTAATGCAGACCGATTGCAAATATCACTATAATACATTTTTATTAATCCTACACCCACCATCCAAGGTATGTGGACAGTAACCAGTGACTTGTGGTGAGCTAAGTGGCTGGTTAGGCACTGGCTAGTATTATAGCCAGATTTACACACACATATATGATCCCAATGGATCATGTGGGCATTATACACAGGTGCAGGAGTATATACTGCTGGAAATTGATGAGTTTTGATCAGAGATGTGCAGACAAAGTAGGCAGGTGAGGCACTGCCTCACCTGTCATTGTCCTGTATACTCCAGAGTTTTGACTATAAAAATGATTAGAACAATACAAAGAAGATATTTATAATATCTTCTTAGAATTTTTCTTATCATTTTTATAGTTAAAACTTTCGAGTATGACAGAAGAGACTCTTCCTCACCTCACTACACGTCATTGATAATAACCAGCGAACGAACTGTACCTCCGTTTCGGCCCGGGCATTTGTGAATGCGCCCGTGTCGTGGGGGGAGGGGGGTGTCGTCATGATGTACGGGGGCGTGCCGCAAGTCAAGGGGGTGTGGACTTGTGGCACTGACAATGTCTATAATATTTGTCCTATTAAAAACACGTTAAAGGTTAAAGAACACAGTACGCAATTGGCGTAAAAAGTACCGCAAGGGTACTCCCTTAACTATACCTTAAGGAATGTACTTATACTGTAAACCTCTGTGTAGTGGGAGAGTGTAGATGCAACACAGAATAACCTTATTACCTTTAAAGCTGTTCGAGCGTCACCGACGCTCTGAGATTACTTAACAATATAAGAAATACACAGATACCGTGCTCAGGGTCCAACGCCTAATATATATATTATGAATGATATACTTGCAAAAGAATTAAACACAATACAAGTCATACACTACACTATAACATAGACTACCTAACCAGATTACTACACAGGAAATACAATACAATACAATTACTATTTAAGGGAAAATAAGAGAGAAAGAGAAGGAGAGAGAGAGAGAGAGAGATTGAGAGAGATTGGCTCAGAGTAACAAGAAGATTAATATGATTGCGGAGAAACACTTACACATGTGAGGAACAATCGCTGCGCAGTCGGTCAATGCTGAGAATCTTTGTTTAGAAAGTACTTGAGCTTACCCATGCTGCCTGTCCCTATATACACAACACCCAGCAACACAATTGTCCCTACAATGCCGCATGGGGCAGAAGCTAGACTCCATTTTGGGAAAACTCCACTTGATTCCAAAGACTACACCACATGGCTGAAAGGGGGAGGGGAAAATACCCGGCAGCAGCCATTTTAGATTTGCAGGTCCAAACACATGGCACTCTCTACTACACCACAATCACATAGCAGAAAACACAAGACTCCATTTTATTCCAAAATGACCAAGCCTCAAAACAATGCATATGTTCTGATTTTACAATTCCAAACAATCTAAATCACCTTTCACAATTTCAATCCAACTTCCTAGAACCATCTTATTAAATCTCCATAGGCAAACAAATACCACAAATGCTATGCTACAGGTTGTCTAATGTTCCACTTCATCACAGACTTCACAGAGTATTCAGCACAAACAAGTTACAATCACACAGCTGCGCAAGCCTCACCATCCCCAAGCCATTTGTTTCTCCAAACCAACCACTCTATGCTTACCCATCATTCCACAACTACCCCACCACAAAACACACATTTAAAACTACTCTATGCCAATCAGCCATGAGATATTGAGATTATGGTACTTAGCCTTTGATGCCTGGCGATGATCCAGCCATGCTTCTGAGACCTCTGTTCTGAGTGCAGCCACATCACATCTGCTCTCTGAGGCAACCAACAACACTGACCCCAACCCCCCCCCAGACAGGAACTATTCTCCTGTGTCTGTTCCTAGGGGAGGGGTCTCTCTCTCTCCTTTGTATATGTTAATCAGGTTCAGCCCTGAAAATCTTAGTAAAAGGTTGGCTTGATCATCCATTGTTCTCAACAAAGTGATCTCAGCTTTTATACATATAATCATATCTATCCGCTGCAATGTCCCACAACTTCACAACCAGCATCAAACTAACCCACACATCATTCTGCTTGCTTCAATACCAAACATGATGGGCGCATCTGGTTCTGTTCAGATAATACATATTCATGACATCAATTCATCAGCCAATTCTAAATCTCCATGATGTCTGGTGCTTGACATTATTATAACCATGTACTGTATGAAACAAGCGCCGAATCCATCTCCGTGCCATGTCCGAGCAAATGCGTGTGTTTCCATATATTGCTGTGCTCGCTGCGCATATTTGCAAGTATAGCGACTTAAATGTGTGTGTGGTTTGTATGTTCTCTCTATGTAATATTTTTGACTTTGACAGCACGCCCCCCTATTTCTATGGCGATGCTGGCTGGGGGCAGGGAGGTGCCACGAGTCCGGGGGCGTGGACTTGTGGCACGCCCCCATTTCCATGGAGACCGGGGGGTGGGGGGGTGGCTAAACCAGAGAATCCGGCCCTGATAATAACCCCAGTGCTATGAGGATAGAGCTGACATCTTGGATTCCAGCCCTGTGTTTGCTGTCCTAGTACTGATTGGTGCTCTGACAGGGAAACCCAGGTCAATTGTCCCCTCTGCTATAGTGCCACCATTCTGGGCTGGTAAAGTAGTGCTGGTAATGAATATTTTAGGGAGACCCTATGCAGGGGTGAAACTGGGGATGGGCAAGAGGTGCTGACACCCAGGGCCTAGGGAGTGGCACCATTGTTCACCCATGGTTTGGAATGGCAATTGCAGCCTAGAGAGCCATCCTTAGGGCATTCCGGATGCTCAGCTCATTTCTGGTCTCAGAAGCCATGCCCCTCATCATGATATTGATACACAAGAAAGGCAATTTGCGCAAATCAATTTATTGGGCTATTACAGGTGCTTGCAAGGCAGCCTTTTTTCTTTCATTTATTTTCTCTCATCATGATATCACAGGTTCAGCGTGGATCATCACTTGGCATGATTTTGCCCTGTTATGGCCTGGAGTACGTGCTTTGTCTGCCCAATCTTTTTCCAGTACCAACCTAGGCTAATGTGCTAGTGCTGGTTATACATGTGGGGAGGGACCCATGCCTTTTTTGGTAAATTTGGTGTATTTTTGTACATTACATATTTAAAAAAATGACTTGGGGAGGGGCCCCATGTGAGGGGCACCCTGGGCCAGCGTGATACCCTTAAAAAATGGTCATCTGGGCTATCAGGGAAGGTATTCTACTGCTAGCAATGTGTTTTACCTCAGGCCAGTATAATCTTAAAGTGCGGAAAGACGCTCCATGACAGGGGGCGGGGCTTCTCAGCGGATCCAGCAGCTCACCAGCCCCATTTTTTCCCTGCAGATCACACACAGAGACGCTGACAGGGAGCGCTGATCCTCCACATAACTCCAGCTATCCTGTGCGGTACCAGGGGTTACAGAAGGGGGGAAGAGAGTGTTATACACAATTTTACACTGTGTAGTCTATTAAGGTTGCACAGTCAGCGCCAGGCTTTTATTATATAACTGCCTACTGGGGTACTGTGTGGGTGCTGGCTCCATTAACTCTGTGTCTCTCTGAAGGTACTTGGGGGAAACTTTCTGACATTTTCCTGTGCGTATGTGTACATATTTCTCACATTACCATGTCCAGGAACTCTGTGTCTTGTGCTGCAGAGTATGTATCTTCCCTAGAGGAATCCATTCCATGTACTCAGGAATGTAATATCATGTCTCAGCCTTCTGAATCCGAACCGTTGTGGGTGGCTTCAATCAAGGGAATGATATCCCAGATTTCATCTAGGATAGCTCATACTGAGACTGAAACACAGGTTTTGAGAAAATCTGTAGAGGTTTTGGGGGTCATTCCGAGTTGATTGCTACCTGAAAATGTTCGCTGCGCAGCGACGAGGCAAAAAAACGGCACTTCTGTGCATGCGGCGTAATGTGCACGCGCAACGTACTTTCACAACGGCCGATGTAGTTTCACACAAGGTCTAGCGAAGCTTTTCAGTCGCACTGCTGACCGCAGAGTGATTGACATGAAGTGGGCGTTTCTGGGTGTCAACTGACCGTTTTCAGGGAGTGTTCGAAAAAAACGCAGGCGTGCCAGGAAAAACGCAGGCGTGGCTGGCCGAACGCAGGGCGTGTTCGTGACGTCAAAACAGGAACTGAACAGTCTGAAGTGATCGCAAGCGCTGAGTAGGTCTGAAGCTACTCTAAATCTGCACAATATTTTTTTGTAGCCGCTGTGCGATCCTTTCGTTCGCACTTCTGCTAAGCTAACATACACTCCCAGAGGGCAGCAGCTTAGCTTTTGCATGGATGCTAAAAACAGCTAGCGAGCGATCAACTCGGAATGACCCCCTTTTTCTGGTTCTGTTCCCACTACCTCTTCAAACTCCCCTGGTATATGCACAAAGCAGTGTGCTCTTGTTCAAATTATGCGAGTCACCACGGATACCGACTCTGATACGGGAGACGGTAATGGGGATATGCGGGGGGGGATGGAGTGAGGCATCCCTTGCAAAGTGGGTGCAGCTCATGATTGAGGCCATTAGGGATGTTTTACACATTACTGACAACGCACCTGAGCAGGTCGAGGAGGCTTAATTTACAGACCATAAGAAAGCCTCCCTGACGTTTCCTGCGTCTGAGGAATTAAACGCATTATTTGAAAAATCCTGGGAAAACCCAGAGAAAAAATTCCGGATCCCAAAAAGGGTTCTTGTTGCTTTTCCTTTTCCTGAGGAGGATAGGAAAAAGTGGGAAAACCCCCCTATAGTAGACGCTTCTGTATCTAGACTGTCTAAAAAGGTGGTTTTACCTGTCCCTGGGTCTACTACTTTGAAATAACTGGCAGACTGCAAGATTGAGACTACGCTCAAATCCATATACACTGCTACAGGCATGGCGTTAAGGCCCACTACTGCCTGTGCATGGATTTCTAAAGCCATAGTAAAGTGGTCAGGCACATTACTTGAGGAATTAGATTCCCTGGATAGAAGTGACATTGAAATGTTTTTACGTCACATACAGGATTCTGCAGGTTTCATGGTGGAGGCTATGAAGGACCTTGGTCATCTGAATGCAAGGACGTCTTCCATGGCTGTCTTGGCACACAGGGGACTCTGGCTGCGCCAATGGTCTGTAGATGCGGAATCCAAGAGAAGTGTGGAGAACCTACCCTTCACAGGTCAGGCTCTATTTGGGGAAGCATTGGATGTGTGGATCTCCACAACAACAGCGGGTAGGTCAACCTTTCTTCCCTCAGCCACTCAGACACCGGAAAAAAAGAATTTCTACATCTACAATGCAGTCCTTTCGGACCGCAAAGGTTAAGAAGTCCAAGCCCTCTTCCACTTTCTTCAGAGGTGGTCGGGGGAAATCCAGAAAACCTGCACCTGCAGGTTCCCAGGAACAGAGGCCTGGCTCTGTTTCCTCAAAATCCTCAGCATGACAGTGGACCTCCCAGCCTGGAGAGCGGGCAGGTGGGAGCGAGACTCAGACTTTTCAGTCACGTCTGGATATCATCCGGCCTGGATCCCTGGGTACAGGACATTGTGTCCCAGGGGTACAGACTGGAGTTTAAAGAGCTCCCACCTCACAGATTCTTCAAAGCAGGCTTACCAGCTTTGCCGACAGAAAGAGCTATCCTACAGGAAGCCATTCAAAAATTAGAAAAGGCAAATGTCATTGTTCCAGTTCCACTTCATCTGGAAAGCAAGGGTTACTATTCAAACCTATTTGTGGTACCGAAACCGGATGGTTCGGTGTGACCAATTTTGAACCTGAGGGAATTCAAGTTCAAAATGGAGTCTCTGGGAGTGGTGATCTCAGGTCTGGAGGAGGGGGAATTCCTGGTATCCCTAGATATCAAGGATGTGTACCTCCACATTCCGCTTTGGCCGCCACGCCAGGCTTATCTCAGATTTGCACTGTTAGACTGTCACTATCAGTTCCAGGCACTGCCATTCGGCCTCACCAAGGCACCGAGGGTGTTCACCAAGGTGATGGCAGAGATGATGGTACTCCGCAGCAGACGGGGAGTGAACATAATTCCATATCTGAACGATCTGCTGATAAAGGCATCGTCCAGAGAGAGGTTGTTTCAGTCCATTGCTCTCACGACTCGACTGCTCAGGGATCATGGATGGATCCTGAATCTTCCAAAGTCAAATTTGGAGCTGACAAGGAGATTGTCTTTCCTGGGGATGATCCTCGACACGGAAGTGCAGAGGGTGTTTCTACCGGTGGAGAAGGCGTTGGTGATACAAACAATGGGCCGGGATGTCTTGAAGCCTGCCCGGGTATCAGTTAATCAATGCATTCGCCTTCTGGGGAAGATGGTTGCCTCCTACGAGGCTCAACAGTACGGAAGATTTCATGCACAGTCCTTCCAACTGGATTTCCTGGACAAGTGGTCCGGATCTCACTTGCACATGCACCAGAGAATTCGTCTGTCACCGACAGCCAGGATTTCACTTCTATGGTGGCTACAAACGCCTCACCTTCTCGAGGGCTGCAGGTTCGGGATTCAGAACTGGATCCTTCTGACCACGGATGCAAGTCTCAGAGGTTGGGGCGCTGTCACCCAAGGGGAAACCTTCCAAGGAAGTTGGTCAAGTCTGGATTCCATTCTTCCGATAAACATTCTGGAGCCGTGTACAATGGTCTTCTACAAGCGGCACATCTTCTGCAAGATTAGGCCATTCAGGTGCAGTCGGACAATGTAACGACGGTGGCCTACATAAACCGACAAGACGGAACGAAGAGCAGGGCTGCAATATCGGAGGTAACAAGAATCCTCCTTTGGGTAGAAAGACACGCAGTAGCGCTGTCGGCAATCTTCATTCCGGGAGTGGAGAATTGGGAAGCGGACTTCCTCAGCAGACATGATCTCCATCAGGGAGAGTGGGGCCTCCATCCGGAGGTGTTCATAGAGGGGTCAAATCTTTGGGGTGTACCTCAAATAGACATGATGACCTCCCGCCTCAACAAGAAGCTTTGGAAGTACTGTTCCAGGTCATGAGACCCACAGGCAGTGGCGGTGGACGCCCTGGTAACTCTGTGGGTGTTCAAGTCAGTGTACGTGTTCCCTCCACTTCCAATCATCCCAAGAATTCTAAAACTCGTAAAGAAAACAAGAGTTCTGGCGATCCTCATTGTTTCAGACTGGCCAAGAAGAGCTTGGTAAGTGGATCTTCTGGAGTTACTGCTGGAAGATCTGAGGCCTCTTCCTCTTTGAGAGGACCTTCTGCAACAAGGACCATTCGCATATCAAGACTTACCATGGCTACGTTTGACGGCATGGAGGTTGAACGCCGGATCTTAGCTCGGAAGGGCATTCTGGCCCAGGTTATTCCTACCCTGATACAAGCTAGGAAAGGAGTAACGTCAACACATTACCATCGCATTTGGAAAAAGTATGTGTCTTGGTGTGAATCCAGGAAGTTTCCTACGGTGCAGTTTCAACTTGGATGGTTTCTACTCTTCTTGCAAGCAGGTGTGGATGTGGGCCTGCGTTTGGGATCCATAAAAGTCCAAATTTTGGCCTTATCCATTTTCTTCCAGAGACAATTGGCTGCCCTCCCTGAGGTTCAGACTTTCTTGAAAGGGGTTCTGCACATCCAACCACCCTTTGTGCCTCCTACGGCACCCTGGGATCTTAACGTGGTGTTGCAGTCCCTGCAGTTGGATTGGTTCGAGCCTTTACAGGAGGTTGAGGTCAAGTTTCTCACTTGGAAGGCTGTCACACTGTTGGCGTTAGCATCTGCTAGACATGTGTCGTAATTGGGGGCTTTGTCCTGTAAAAGTCCCTACTTAATTTTCCATGAGGATAGAGCTGAGCTCAGGACGCGTCAGCAGTTTCTTACAAAGGTTGTGTCGGCTTTTTATATCAACCAACCTATTGTGGTGCCAGTGGCTACTGACTCCTCAATTCCCTCTAAGTCTTTGGATGTTGTGAGGGTGTTGAAGATCTATGTGAAGAGGACTGCTCGTCACAGAAAGTCGGACGCTCTGTTTGTCCTTTATGATCCCAACAAGGTTGGGTGGCCTGCTTCTAAGTAGAAGATTTCTCGCTGGATCATGTTTACTATCCAGCATGCGTATTCTACGGCAGGATTGCAGTGTCCAAAATCTGTTAAGGCCCACTCTACTTGTAAGGTGGGTTCTTCCTGGGTGGCTGCCCGGGGTGTCTCAGCTTTACAACTTTGCTGAGCGGCTACTTGGTCAGGGTCGAACACGTTTGCTAAGTTCTACAAGTTTGATACTTTGGCCTCTGAGGACCTAAAGTTTGGTCAATCAGTTCTGCAGGATCCTCCGCGCTCTCCCTCACGTACTGGGAGCCTTGGTACATCCCCATGGTACTAATGTGGACCCCAGCATCCTCTAGGATGTAAGAGAAAATAGGATTTTAATTACCTACCGGTAAATCCTTTTCTCGTAGTCCGTAGAGGATGCTGGGCACCCGCCCAGCGCTTTGTTTTCCTGCAGTAGTTACTTGGTTAAGTACTGCATTGTTACTTGGTTAAGTACTGTTGTTCAGCTGTTGTTGACTTGTTCAAGCTGGTTAGCTTGGTTTGCGTTGTTATGTGTGAGCTGGTGTGAATCTCGCCACTATCTGTGTATTTCCTTTTCTCGAAGTATGTCTGTCTCCTTGGGCACGGTTTCTAGACTGAGTCTGGCATAGAGGGAGGAGCCAGCCCACATATTAAACGCTTAAAGTGCCCATGGCTCCCAAGAGACCCATCTATACCTCATGGTACTAATATGGACCCCAGCATCCTCTACGGACTACAAGAAAAGGATTTACCGTTAGGTAATTAAAATCTTACTATAATTATGAACTGCAATTTTCCAGTTTCCATGTTGCATTTTTCATCTATTAATGCAGGGTTTTCCATTCATTCACTGGACTGTAGTAGAAAGTTTATGTACCTCGATGTGCTATCCATGGGACCATGAGCGGTTCTTGGTGCGGGCAAGCAGTGCCTGCGCCCGGGGCGCGTCCGCAGTCACCCCGCAAGCACCGCTGTCCACCCGCACCCTGCTCCCCGGCTGCAGCAGATGTTGTGGGCTGTGTGGGCGTCCACTGCAGCCGGCTCCAGTGACAGACACTAGAGGTCATTATTGACCTCTAGTGTCTGTGCGGCGCTGCTATGGGAGAGACGTCGGTCGGGAAGCAGGAGCGGGGCAGTGGTAAGTATTGTTTTTTTATTTTTGTGTGTCTTTGTAAACGGCTACTAAGGGGCACAGCGACAGGGGGCACAACTACTGGGGGCAAAGCAACAGGGGGCACAGCAACAGAGGGCACAACTACTGGGGGCAAAGCAACAGGGGGCACAACTACTGGGGCAAAGCAACAGGGGGCACAGCGACTGGGCACAACTACTGGGGCAAATCTACTGGGGGCATAGCTATAGGGGGCACAACTGCTGGGGCAAATCTACTGGGGGCATAGCTACAGGGGGCACAGCTACTGGGGGAACAGCTACAGGGGGCAAATCTACTGGGGGCAAATAAACTGGGGGGCACAACTACTTGAGGCAAATCTGGGGGCACAGTTACCGGGGGCATAACTGTGGCCATGCCCCTCCCCTATGAAGCCACGCCCCTATTTATTTGCTGCACGCCACTGGCGCGCACTAACTGTTTTGCCGCGCGGGGAGGGGGGTGCGCCAGTTGAAACCTTCGCACTGGGCGCCACAAGGTGTAGAATCGGCCCTACATGGGACCCTGCTCTAACCATCAGGTTGGCAAGGTAATCTCCGTAGAAACCTGGTCTGCTTTGCTACCCTCCTTCTGACCACCATTCTCCTAAATCAACCTCATAATTTGTGCCCAGTAAGGTCACCTAATATGCCTGTTTCAGCTCTTTACACTCTGCCTACACCCCTTTGGACATTTAGTGCCCTGTGACCTCTGTCTCCATTGCCGATGTCCATATAAAAGCTCCTGTCCTCTGCTACACAAAAATGGCCTCTACCTTCAGTGCTTATGCCTGTCTGTACATCTCCTGGCCAACTCCACAAATCTTTGGTTCAGTACAGTAATTGAGGTTGTGGTTTTAGCCTAGCTAATCTCTACCCTCTCTGCTTCCTCTGTGGTAGGTACTTGCCTTCACTGGCATAGCTTTTTGACTTCAGAATTTCATCACCACTACTTGCAGAGTAATGCCATTTTGTCTTAGGCACCCAGCTGCCATTATTTCTTTCAGTGTATAATTGTTTAGATTCTATTGTTCTGCATTGTATTGCCTAATATCTACCGTATTTCCTTGCATTGTTTTGCCTCTGTTTTATATTTTGCTTTCCCATCTCATGCCATGCTGCCCTTCCAATCCTTCCCCTGTGCAGCCACTTAATATTTTTCTCTCTAAACTCCCACCTCCTATTCACTGTCCTCTTCCTTGTTCTGTCCTTCCTTCTCTCATCACCCTCTCTTTCACTTTATTTATTGCTCTCTTTAGTATTATTATTCCTTCTCCTATTTCCTGTCCCACCATCCTCCTTCCTCTCCTAGTTCTTCATCTTCCTTCCCCTCTTGGCTCTTTCCATGCCTCCTGTCCTATACCCACTCTCTCACCCTGCTATTCACATAAACCATTTTAGTGCACCGTCAGCCCTGCCAATTTCATCCCCATTCTCTCTCATCACCCCTCTTTCATATGTCCCCTTTGGAATGCCAGATTGATTTTTTTTTAAACAAACTGGCCTTCATACGTGATTGTCTCTGACTTCTTCAACCTCCTTGTCATTACTGAAATTTGGCTCTCCACATCTGAAATCACTTCTGCTGTTGCTACTCCTTCTGTGTCCTACCCCCTGAACCCTCTCTTTTCTGTTTGTCCTTTAATATCCACTCAATCTTCTTCTTCTACTCTTTATACCTTTGTATCACAGTCATCCACCACCTTCCTGCATGGAATCCTACTGAGTATGGACCTAATTCAGACCTGATCGCAGCAGCAAAATCCTTCTCTAATGGGCAAAACCATGTGCACTGCAGATGGGGCAGATATAACGTGCAGAGAGAGTTAGATTTGGGTGGGTTATTTTATTGTTGTGCAGGGTAAATACTAGCTGCTTTATTTTTACACTGCATTAAGATTTCAGTTTGAACACACCCCACCCAAATCTAACTCTCTCTGCACATGTTATATCTGCCCCACATATACTGCACATGGTTTTGCCCATTAGAGAAAAAGTTTGCTGCTGCGATCAGGTCTGAAGTAGGGTCAATAATGGTCTACAATACAAAGTAGACAATGGAGCATTCAATAATGGAAAGATGAGCAGGCTGATTCTCATGCACTTTCTCCCATTACTGGCTTGCCTGCGCCGTTTCCTCAAACAAATCAAAATAAGGATATGCTCCCAATAGTGTAAAACAATTCAATAAAATTGACATGTATACATCATAAAACAAAAATGGTGTAAATTGGACTCTCAGCGGTTGGTTTTGTCTGCAGAGTAGAGAAATACACATACAGTAGATGGCAAACAACAGTAAGGTGTCCCTGGATAAGAATGCTGTCAACCTGGTCCTATAATCCCCAAGTCTCTCTCCTTGTTTAACGCGTTTCAACACCTAATGGTGTCTTTTTCGAGGCATAAGGAGAGTATAGTCAGGGCTAGTATAAATACCCCTACCCTCATTACCATAATTCAATGTAAAGCAATCCTAATTCCGAATATGAAGTTCCTAACCATTCTAAAACATAAACACATAATCCATTTGTCCATTTCTTGAGCGTGATCACAGTGAACTCCTCTCAAGACGTGCCTTCACTGTCATCACCGCGCTCCCGGGAGGAACTGGAAGTCACCAGCCGTGATTTGCGTTCCACCATGGGCTTCACTTCTGGTAAATGTATATCCGGTTCCGGGCTCAGTGCAGATAGAAACTATCTCAATTCCGGGAAGTGGCCATGTTTGAGTGGATTCCTATAGCTGTTCTTTAGTAGCAGCCATTTCCATGTGGACAAGGATACATACAAAACTAAATAAAACATATTAATACAAATTAATACATATTAGTTAAATGACTCAATATAGGTTCGCCCTGAGTAATGTGAATATTTTTATGGGTCAATGGGAATATGACTCCATTTGGCATAACAATCCATATCAGGTGAACCTAGTGTCCTGGCATCGGTACATATACGATGTCCTTTTTATTTGAAAGGGTGTGAGGGATTGTCTAGAAGAGTTTTGTAACTATTTGAATACCAGCAACAAAACTATTGTTCTGTTCTTCGATATTAGCACCAATACAGTTAATTTTTTAGACCTTCCCATCTACATCGAAGAAGGATCAATTAAGACAAAGAATTACATAAAATCAACAGATTCTAGATCTTATATAAAGAAAAACAGTTGCCATCATGACAACTGGTTAAAATCTATACCCTATGATCAGTTTAAGAGGTAACGGAACAACTGTTCAGACCAAACAGTTTTCTTAAGTCAAGAGGAACAAATGATAGGTTGTTTCAAAAGATGTGGTTATAAGGAAGAATAAATTACTACTTCCCTCAATATGTGATGTTATTCAGTGTATTTGGTTGTAAAAGACCATTTGAATCTTTCATGGTCTGTCTTCTATCTTTATTCATCATCTCTACTAAGGTGTCTCTATCTAAATGAGTGGCTATATTCCAAACTGCTCTCTCCCACCTCCTCCTTTAGCCTCACCAAACAGACCTCCTCCCCCTCCCACTTCAGCAGTCATTCACTTGCCATTGTCTTTTCCCATCCCTTCCTTTTTTCCTTTCCCTTCAACCTTTATCTTCCCCCTTCAAACTTTTCTGCTCTTGACCGTGCCCTCTTCTTTTCTTCTCTGGACAACCCCTTCTCTCTCCCATTTTTATCTGTTTCTGTCCTGACCAAGCTGTCTCACTTTCCAACTCTACCTCAGCTAAGCTCTGTACTCCTATGCTCCAGCCATCACTTTCAAGCTTCACCTTCAGAAATGCTCAAACACAGCTGAACAGTACTGGAGGAATTCCATGCTGACTACATCCCTTTCAATTTCGTATTCTCTTTGTTAAAGTCAGATAAATTATATGAAGGCATTTCTTAAAGCATAGGTCACTAGGTGCACAATTCAGCTGGAAACGTTTGCAATTGGCAGATTTGATTATATGCGATTGTGATCGCATTATCGCATTCTTATAAAGGTCGTAAGTGTACTCAGTACACAAACCATGTTTCTCTTACGTCCTAGAGGATGCTGGGGACTCCGTAAGGACCATGGGGTATAGACGGGCTCCGCAGGAGATAGGGCACCTAAAAAGAACTTTAACTATGGGTGTGCACTGGCTCCTCCCTCTATGCCCCTCCTCCAGACCTCAGTTAGATTCTGTGCCCAGAGGAGAAAGGGTACACTGCAGAGAGCTCTCCAGAGTTTTCTGTTTTAAAAGAATTTTGTTAGGTTTTTTATTTTCAGGGAGTCCTGTTGGCAACAGGCTCCCTGCATCGTGGGACTGAGGAGAGAGAAGCAGGGCTGGCTTTACGGTTGGGCTCTGTTTCTAGGCTACTGGACACCATTAGCTCCAGAGGGTGTCGGAACACAGGTCTCACCTGGGGTTCGTCCCGGAGCCACGCCGCCGTCCTCCTCACAGATGCCGAAGATAGAAGCCGAGTGAGTATGAGAAGGCAGAAGACATCAGGCGGCAGAAGACATCAGATCTTCATGAGGTAAGGCGCGCAGCGGTAAGCTGCGCGCCATTGCTCCCACTATACACACACAGAGCAGCACTGAAGGGTGCAGGGCGCTGGGGGGGGTGCCCTGGGCAGCAATATTCCTCACTTCTGGGCATGTTAAGATGGATTAGGCTGCGGAGGCAGTAAATCCAAGAATCCCCCGCCATTTTAATAAAAAAAGCACTGGGACCGAAGCCCGCCATCGGGTGGGCGGGGCTTGATCCTCAGCACTAACCAGCGCCATTTTCTCCACAGAAGCTGCATGCTGAACGCTGGCTCCCTGGTCTCTCCCCTGCTGAACTTCACAGGCTGGAAAAAAGAGGAGGGGGGCACATTGGCGACACAGTGAGTGGGAATTGGAATATTATATAAAAAAGCGCTATCTGGTCATATTTTTCCACAGTGTTATTAAGCGCTGGGTGTGTGCTGGCATACTCTCTCTCTGTCTCTCCTAAGGGCCTGGTTGGGGTTTTGTCCCCTTGTAGGGTAATCCCTGTGTGTGGGGGGTGTCGGTACATGGTGTCGACATGTCTGAAGCGGAAGGCTTCTCCAAGGAGGAGGTGGAGCAAACGAGTGGTGTGTCCCCGTCGGTTGTGCCGACTCCGGAATGGATGGACATGTGGCATATGTTGAATGCAAGTGTGGCATCTTACATAAAAGGCTTGATAAGGCTGAATTAGGGGGGACATCAGGGGGTCAATCCTCGGATTGGACCGACTCACATGGCCCGTCGGGGTCTCAAAAGCGTCCCTTAACACAAGACACTACTACCGACACGGATTTTGATTCCAGTGTCGACTATGACGAAGTAAAATTGCACCCTAGGGTGACTAAAACCATTCAGTGTATGATTGTGGCAATAAGGGATGTGTTGCATATTGAGGATGAACCCTCGGTCCCCGACACAAGGGTACACATGTTTAAGGAAAAGAAACAGATTATTAATTTTCCCACATCTCATGAATTAAATGATTTCTTTGGAAAAGCTTGGGAGACTCCGGAAAAGAGACCGCAGATCCCCAAAAGAATTGATATGGCATACCCCTTCCCTAAGCAGGACAGGGAGATTTGGGAATCACCCCCCACTGTGGACAAGGCCCTGACGCGCTTGTCCTAGAAAGTGGCGCTACCGTCTCCTGACACAGTGGCCCTTAAGGACCCTGCAGATCGCAGGCAAGAAACTACCTTAAAGTGTATTTATTCTCATACGGGTGCTGTGCTAAGACCGACAATTGCGCCGGCATGGGTGTGTAGCGCAATTGCAGCTTGGACAGATGAGCTGACAGATCAATTTGATAATATGGATAAGGATACTATATTCTTAACTCTAGCCCATATTAAAGACGCAGTCTTATTTATGAGGGATGCTCAAAGGGACATTGGACTGCTAGCTTCTAGGGCCAAGGCCATGTCTATCTCGGCGAGAATATCCTTATGGACTCGCCAATGGACGGGTGATGCGGATTCCAAAAAACATATGGAAGTTCTACCCTATAAGGGTGAGGTATTGTTTGGGGATGGGCTGACGGACCTGGTTTCCACAGCTACAGCAGGTAAATCAAATTTTTTACCATATATTCCCCAACAGCAAAAGAAAGTAACACCCTATCAGATGCAGTCCTTTCGGTCGCACAAGTCCAGAAGAGGTCGGGGATCCTCTTTCCTCGTCAGAGGTAAGGGCAGAGGCAAAAGAGCACCTGCTTCGGCAGGTGCCCAGGACCAAAAGTCCTCCCCGGCTGCTCCAAAACCCACAGCATGACGCTGGGGCTCCCCTGAGGGAGTCCGCACCGGTGGGGGCACGTCTTCGACTTTTCAGTCAGACCTGGGTCAGATCAGACCTGAATCCCTGGGTGTTGGAAATAGTTTCCCAGGGGTACAAACTGAAATTCGAGGAGGTGACCCCGCTCCGATTTTTCAAATCGGCCCTACCAGCTTCCACATCGGAAAGGGATGTAGTGTTAGCTGCAATTCAAACGCTGTGTATACAGCAAGTGATAATCAAGGTTCCCTTTCACCAGCAGGGAAGAGGTTACTACTCAACCCTATTTGTGGTCCCGAAACCGGATGGTTCGGTCAGACCTATTTTGAATCTGAAATCCTTAAACCTGTACATAAAAAGATTCAAACTCAAAATGGAATCACTCAGAGCGATAATAGCCAACATGGAGGAGGGGGAGTTTATGGTGTCTCTGTACATAAAGGATGCGTACCTTCATGTCCCCATATATGCCCCCCATCAGGAATACCTGAGATTCTCTGTACAGGATTTTCATTACCAATTTCTGACGTTGCCGTTTGGACTTTCCACGGCCCCGAGGATTTTCACCAAGATAATGGCGGAAATGATGGTGGTCCTGCGCAAGCATGGAGTCACAATTATCCCATACTTGGACGATCTCCTGATATTCCCCATGGTTGGCCTGGCCCCTCTCTCTTTCCCCTGCAGGCTCAGTGGCAGAGTAGGCTGCAGCACGCAGTCAGCTGTCTCAGTGACATTGACAGAGAGAATCTCACCCTCTGCTAAACTGTCTGTGGCTCCCTCAGCTGTGTCCTCTGCTCTGGGCTCCGAGTCCTCCTGAGAGTAGCTACATGGGCTGGGCCAGTGGCATTGGCCAGGCGGAAGGTGCAGGGGCCAGGGCACACATGGACTGAGAGCGCAGTCGGGAAGAAAGCGCGGGCAGGGAGGACTCGTGGTGTGACATGAACATGTCACAACGCTAGGCGGAGCCTGACGTCAGTCCTCCCTTTAAAGAAGACACAGTAAGAGCAAGTATACTCATACTGCACATCGACCGCGGCGGGCGGCGGACGCAGCGGGGTCCGGGTGTGGGGTGGTTCACAGTAGACAGCAACGAATGAGCAGCACTTCGGCAGGCTGGGCTCAGTGGCGCCTCGTTTGCTACGGCCAGCGGCGATCATCATTTACTGTCTGTGCTGCTGTAGCAGGCGTGATGTGCGGGGGGTGCCGGACATTAGGGGGTGCCTGTGCGCACCAGGTACCCCCCGTGCGCACGCCTATGGGATGAGGCCTATGGGACGTTGAGTTCTTGGGATGTACTGACCTTTCCACCTATAGATGGTGATCTTTATTGTATAGTTTGTTTACAATTGTGATGTCATAGCCTCTTTCATTGTGAAATGTATAAATTGAACAGCTTTGTCTCTTAAGGCTAAAAGCATTCTGTATTGAGACTTGGGGCACTGCTGTCCATGCAGATGCGTATGCCACTGGCGGTATTTATACTTTATATTTGCTATAAATCGCTTTTGTGCTCTGGAACAACAGCGATTGAATTGGACTATCTTTTGCTGCTAAATTAGTTGAACTTAACATCTTTCAACAACTTTGCTCTGTCTCATGATAAAAAAAAAAAAAAATATATATATATATATATATATATATATATCTATCTATCTATCTATCTATCTACTACCAATCTCTTCAATCCTAATTCAAGCACACCCTATTCTCACCATATTAATATTCAAAGAATAGCAGCATTGTTTTTTTTTTTTTGGGGGGGGGGGGGGGGGGGGATTTTTGTATCACAGATAATAATATGGTAATACAGGATAGGAAAAAATATTTCATATTAAATTGGTTTAATATATTATTTCATAAACACAATAGTCACAACTCCACATATAGGGGGTTATTCATGTTTGTTAGCAAACCAAAAAAAGTTAGCAATTGGTCAAAACCATGTTGCACTGCAGGTGGGGCAGATGTAACATGTGCAGAGTTAGTTAGATTTGGGTGGGTTATATTGTTTCTGTGCATGGCTGCTTTATTTCTACACTGGCAGCTTTATTTCTACACTGCAATTTAGATTTCAGTTTGAACACACCCCAACCAAACCTAAATCTCTCTGCACATGTTACATCTGCCCCACCTGCAGTGCACATGGTTTTGCCCAATTGCTAACTTTTTTGGTTTGCTAACAATCCTGAATAACCCCCATAGACAGAATTATATAAAAATACAACTACAATTGGGGCGCCACTTAACAAATTTTAGTAAATGGTCAAGGGACACACAAAAAATCTGTCACACACATGCGTTATGAATTACCCCTAACAACTCCACCCCACACACAAATGTCAACAGCACAGAAATGCCCCTCACCCTCACATAACTCCCCTCGTATCTCCTTTACTTCACGTACCTTACTATTGGGGTCATTCTGAGTTGTTCGCTCGCTAGCTGCTTTTAGCAGCATTGCACACGCTAAGCAGCCACCCTCTGGGAGTGTATCTTAGCTTAGCAGAATTGCGAACGAAAGATTAGCAGAATTGCGCATAGACATTTCTTAGCAGTTTCTGAGTAGCTCCAGACTTACTCAGCCATTGCGATCAGTTCAGTCAGTTTCGTTCCTGGTTTGACGTCACAAACACACCCAGCGTTCGCCCAGACACTCCCCCGTTTTTCCCAGAAACGCCAGCGTTTTTTCGCACACGCCCAGAAAACGGCCAGTTTCCGCCCAGAAACACCCACTTCCTGTCAATCACAGTACGATCACCAGAACGATGAAAAATCCTCGTTATGCCGTGAGTAAAATACCTAACTTTTGTGTAAAATAACTAAGCGCATGAGCTCTGCGAACCTTGCGCATGCGCAGTAAGCGACTAAACGCAATATAGCGAAAATCGGCAACGAGCGAACAACTCGGAATGACCCCCCTATATGTTGTGATTGGGCTGAAGTATAAAATTCACAGCTCACAACCACTGTTTACATGCCAGTCAGAAGTCTTCTATCATCTGTCTATAAACCAGCTGCCGTGTCAGCATATATGTAAAGCTGCACTGTCTGCTCTCTAATAATTGGCAACATTGACTAATTCTGTGGCAGCAGTGTGTGGTAAGTGTCAAAGTCGAAAAATATTGCAGTACACACATCACGTACAAACTACGCACAGATGGCCTCCGTGCGCGTACTTGTTCTGCTGTGCGTGCCCATAACCGCAATTTGCGTATGGTCACTCCCGTGGTACTGCATATTAGCGCGTGGTATGAGTATTTACGGTAGAGTTTGTGAACGCATGGAAGGCTATCAAAACACATTACATATTTAATCCAAATAGTGCACAATGTACACATATTCTCCCTGCACCACATCAGAAAGTAACAGCAGTTTAAATGGTAACAGAACAAAGGGATTCACCTTTACAGGATAGGAGGGGACAGAACAAGGTTATAAGGTGGTGTTTGGTATCCAGCTGAAGGGTATTTTAAGGGTAACATTCCGGTGTTGGTTTGAGAAAGATTGCATGTTCCTGCGGATAGTTATGTGCAGGAGCAGAATATAGATATAAACTGTATTTACTGTACATTATGTATGCGGCGGGAATCCAGAGGAGACCACCCACAAGAGCAGTTGGAACAGACATCGCCCACCTATTCAAACCGACCTATGACCTCTCCTGTACTGTAAATGACCATCCATGTGTCCAATGGACAAAGATTACAGTATCCATTGTGTTATGTTTTGGATGAATTGTATAAAGAGAGCCTGCAGCAGGCCTGGTCAAACACAAGACTCACAACGTTATCTATCAGATGACGGAGGACCAGACTGGGTAGCGCAGCGAATCCACTCACGTATGTACAATTGATTGTAGCCATTATTCTGTTGTATTGTATTGTTTATATTGTAACCCCCTTTCAGCAATTATACGCTGTGGTGTCGGAGCCCAGTGGTTTAACTACAAACTGGTGTCGTGTCTTCCTTTCCCTGCTAAGGTTGAAAGTGTATTACTATCGCATTGCTGTAAAAGGTTTAAAATGTATCTCTGGGTGTGTACGCGCTGCGTGTACTTTGTACCGTCAGCGCGGCGTGTGTACGCAAAGTCCGTACACTGGCCCTCATTCCGAGTTGATCGCTAAGATTCATCGCATCGCAAATGTACGAAAACTAAGTGTCTGCGCATGCGCAAAAGCGTAAATACGCATGCGCGAATACATACGTACGACATTAGTGCAAAACTGCCAAATTTAAACCAACACGTAACTGGCAAACGAAAACGAGGCGTGGCGGAGGCGTGGCGGAGGCGTGGCGGAGGCAAGACTTCGCAATGCTCCGACATGGGCGTGAAAGTGGGCGTACAGTGTGGGAGTATGCAACTCGCAATGGGCGTGTTTTTCGCAATTATACCTTGTCGCTGTTAAATCTAACATAGGAAACCGTAGCAACCTTCACGCAGCAGCCGAGTAGGTCTGCAGTTACTCTACATTTGCGAAGTACTGTTACCAAGTGTGTATGCAGTAATTAGCTGTTAATTGGAGAGCACATTCATCTGATGGCCAATTACTAGCTAATTACTGCGCAGATGAAAGTTAGCAAATAGCAATTGTCTGAACCCACATTACATGTTTATTCTACTCACATATAAATCACACACACTGCCAAATAAGGTTGTTTGTAGTGTTATTGTTGGTGTGTAAACATTTTAAATTATTTTTTAAATGTTTGTAAGAATAACAAATACAAACAAGTGAAATAAAAATTTAAATGTAAAGCAGCAACATTTTTGCTAAAGAAACCGACAACCAAATAATGCAGCATACCCTTTCATTTTGTCAGAAATGTAACATTAATTTTGGTTTATAATATTTGACAATGTTTTAAATGATGTCCTGTTGATCAATACATAAATCTAAAAAGTGTTGTGTCAGTTTACTTAATATGGACATTAAAGTGTGGTGCAAAGCATACCTGTATTTGTTGGATGATGCAATTTTGTTTGAGAAATTGCAGATTGGTCCACAAGTGTCTATATGCTGACCTAATTTTTCGGGAACTAACATTTACCTAATGCATTACCTTGAATAAATAGCACAATTTTTATAATTTTTTTTTTTTATTAATGTAGTAAGATTTCACAACATGAAAACAACATGGCTACACGTGAGTCTCACAGGCAGAGATGGACCAAGCAGCAAGCATATGGCACTGACACAAATGATAGAGCAGAACTTAGTACTCTGCAAAAATCAGCTTCTGACTAAATTATAATTTGTAATCATAAATAATACATATTACACACCCTGCCACACAAACATTTTGACACAACTGAGAAAGAATTAGGATCCACCACACAAACACAACAATACATAGCACACTAGTAAGAGGAAGATGGCTCAGGTGTTTATACCCAAAAACTCACAGGCTACAATACCTCCAAACATAAATAATACATTTCACTAAGAGGGAGTTATCCATTCTGGCCACACAAGCCAAATCCAAAATAACATAGAGGCAACATCAAAAACATGGGTGCTGGCCATCTGGAGAGACATCACTTTCTTTTTTTTCTCCCCGCCTGAGGCTGTTCTTCTTGGCTTGGTCTGCGGAGCGACCTTCGTTGGGCCTGCCCAGTGGCCTGTTCTTCCTGGGCAGGGGCAGGGGAGGGAGCCGATGTGGGTGGCTCTCTGCCACTGTGGGCAAGGGAGACAGCGATGGCCTGGAGCCCTTGCAAGATGTTATTTGCAAGGCTTTGGAATGAGGAGGCAAGTTGTTCTTGGCCCTGCCTGATCTCTGCCAGACCTTGGCAGAGTTGAGCAACACCTTGCTCAACACTGGTTCGGTGCTCAGTGAGCCGGACAGCTATCTGGCTTACCTCCCGGAGGATCCCGTCTTGAAACGCATTTAGGCTCTCACCATACCTAGCGATTTCAAGCAGGATCTCCGGGATAGCAGAGGGTTGGGTGGGGGGGGGCCAGTAGGAACCTGCAGAGGTGGGATTTGGGTCCCCACACTGCCAGACCCACTAGGTCCCTCCACCTCAGCCTCAGCCACATAACCCTCCTGTGACTCAAACTGATCATCCCCCTGTGCTGTGTTTAGTGGCAAGCAAATAGAAGAATGTGTGGGAAAAGAGTACAATAAAAAATTAGATTTAAGTTTATAAATACTGTTTAAATTGCAGACAAATACATGTGTAAACTTACCTGGCAAGTCATGTCCCGTCAGGATCTCAGGCAGGTCCGTGTCCATATTAGACACCCCTTGGCCCTCCTCATAACTGACACAGGCCATCGCCATCTCCTCCAAGTCTGTAAACTCCACAGCGACAGATAGTCCTCCCCCTGTAGCCCTTGAGGCATTCCACTCCGCTGACCTCTTTGCCTTCAGGCGGGATTTGAAGTCGGCCCACCTACATATGTATTGTGGAAGAGGGGCAAAGTAGAGTATTATTATTTGTGTATGTAAATATCTAGGACACATGTTCTGCTTCTGTTTGCTATACATAACATCACATGTCACTACATTTTTAAGACAACTTAGCACCGAAAAAGACTGGCAAGATGCACTTACCGTCGTCTAACTTCCTGCGATGTTCTGACGACAGAGCCAACTTCATTCACAGAATGTGTGATGTCCCTCCAGATGCGATCTTTTGTAGCAGCACCCATGTTTTTGGGGCCTCTATGTACTTTGGACATGGCTTGCGTGACCAAGACACGCAACTCCCTCTTAGTGAATGCTGGCTGTCTTTTCTTACGTCTGGAGGTAGCCTGCGAGGTTTCTTCCTGCTGCTCCTCACCATCTTCCTCCTCACTAGCAGCTTCTGTCTGTTGTGTTTGTGTGGCTAATGCTGATTCCTCCTCAGTTTGTCCAGTATGTGTGTGTGGCAGGGTATCCCCACTCAATTGTTGGGGCTCAGAAGCAGACATTTGCAGAGTACTAGGTCCTGCCTGTTCAGAATCCGCAGAGGCGTATTCCAACATCCGTTTCTGGCACTCTAGGCGTTTTTTAGCCAATGCCATCTGCTGCTCTGCAATGCGGGCCATCTCTGCTGCTATTTCCTCACGAGAAGCCATGTTTGCGATGACGTGTGTACGCCGAGGTGTGTGCTTATTTATACCTACGGGCGGGGCGTTCATTCACACAGGTGTACAGTGTTAATCTTGGTAATGATTGCACTGCTTATTTAAGGGCCTACTTTGCACGCTGTGAGTGTTGGTAGTTTGGAGTTTGTATTTGTCAGTTTGGAGTTTGTTGTGCTGTGCGTTAAGGTGCTATTGTGCTTTTCAGAGTGAGTAATTGTCAAGCATACATTTGTCCGTTTGTTCGCGTTTAGAATATAGACGGTATAGCATTATTTTTGCGAAAATCCGTTTGTGAGTATTCGTGCATTCGTCTTGTTCATAATGTTTTTTACTAATTATATTTTTGACGATTATTTGTAATTATTTTTAACACATATATATTTGGTTTCTCCATTTTTTAAACTAAACCTGTGCTTCAGTGTTGCTGTTGTGTGGACTAATGTTACTATGTTGATCTTACTGTAATTGTTGTTCTCTTGTAGGTGTATTTTTCTGGGTGAAGTAACCCCTTTTTGTTGTTTTCAAGGAGTGTGATTTTGAACTCAAATTTGACTGTTGTTTTCTTTGGAGCAGGTAAGTGCCCTTGGCCTGTGTTGGTGCCTGTTTGTGTTAATGGTCTCTATGTTGTTTTTAATGTCATTTTTGTTCTCTTGTAGGTGTATTTTTCTGGGTGAAGTAACCCCTTTTTGTTGTTTTCAAGGAGTGTGATTTTGAACTCAAATTTGACTGTTGTTTTCTTTGGAGCAGGTAAGTGCCCTTGGCCTGTGTTGGTGTCTGTTTGTGTTAATGGTCTCTATGTTGTTTTTAATGTCATTTTTGTTCTCTTGTAGGTGTATTTTTCTGGGTGAAGTAACCCCTTTTTGTTGTTTTCAAGGAGTGTGATTTTGAACTCAAATTTGACTGTTGTTTTCTTTGGAGCAGGTAAGTGCCCTTGGCCTGTGTTGGTGCCTGTTTGTGTTAATGGTCTCTATGTTGTTTTTAATGTCATTTTTGTTCTCTTGTAGGTGTATTTTTCTGGGTGAAGTAACCCCTTTTTGTTGTTTTCAAGGAGTGTGATTTTGAACTCAAATTTGACTGTTGTTTTCTTTGGAGCAGGTAAGTGCCCTTGGCCTGTGTTGGTGCCTGTTTGTGTTAATGGTCTCTATGTTGTTTTTAATGTCATTTTTGTTCTCTTGTAGGTGTATTTTTCTGGGTGAAGTAACCCCTTTTTGTTGTTTTCAAGGAGTGTGATTTTGAACTCAAATTTGACTGTTGTTTTCTTTGGAGCAGGTAAGTGCCCTTGGCCTGTGTTGGTGCCTGTTTGTTCAAAGTGTTTTGCTTATGTTTGTCTGCCATCTTGATAAGAAATGTTAAATGTATTTCAAGGATTGTTGTGCAAAGTAGTGCTGTTCTTGCCTGTACTAGCTACTAAAGGGATAACTTTGGTTGTTGTGTTGTAATGTTTTTTTTGCCTATTTTGCTTAATTTTTTTGAAGGTGTTTGTGATGTGTTTGATGCTCTGAGTATATTTTTTTTTTAGATTTATATTAAAATGTTTTTTAAATATGTAGCTTTCTAACGTTTAATTTTTTTATACCCTTTTTGGTATCATTTTCATTTGGATACGGAATTGAACACAGAAAATATGTCTTATGCTCCTGCAGTAAGTTGACACACCCTTTTAAAAAAAATGTTTTGATGTATATTTTTGGAGGTTTGCTTGTGTCTTATTCAACATATCTGTTATATTTTTTTAAAGTGTGTGATGTCAGTGTTTATCGCAGCAGAAGCCCTACCTCCCCAACCCACGGCAGCACTCCCACCCCAACCGCCAGCCCCACAACCACAACCGGCTCCTCATCAACCAAGGCAACGGAGGCGTGCTAGGCCACCAATTTTCCAACCCCGTGTCCTACTTTTTGGGATGCCAGATGATGTTGTTGTGCGTAGATACAGGCTGCCACCACATCTAATCCTAGACACTCTCTCCATAATAGAGAGTGATCTGGAGTCTTCAATTCGGTATCCTACAGCAATACCACCATTGACACAATTCCTTGCTGTGTTACATTTTTTGGCTACAGGCTCTTATCAGCATGTGGTTGGAGACCTGGCTGGCATGTCGCAGGGCCAGTTCAGTAAGGTCCTGCGGCGTGTCTGCCAGGCTTTCCTAAAGCGTGTGAAGCAATTTATTGCTATGCCTTTGGATGTTGGTGCCCTAGATGTGGTGAAGCGGCAATTTGAGGAAGGTGGTAGTCGCTTCCCACATGTTATTGGGGTTGTGGATGGCACACATGTAGCTATTCAGCCACCAAGACATAATGAAGAAATTTTTAGAAACAGGAAACTGTTTCATTCTTTGAATGTAATGGTTGTTTGTGGGCCATCCCTCCAGATCCTTTCCCTGAATGCAAAGTTTCCCGGAAACTCCCATGATGCGTATGTCATTAGACAATCAGGGATATGGCACAGATTAAGATCAAGTCAACGAGCAGACATGTGGTTATTGGGTGAGTTGGCCCACTTTTTTTGACATGAAATTACTAATTTTGAAAAAATATACTCTTTCTAATTTGTTATTCTCATCAAACAGGAGACCGTGGATATCCTTGCACCCCCTGGCTCATGACTCCTTACCGTAATCCCAGGCCAGGACCACAGACGGCATTTAACTCCGCGCTTACTGCCACTAGGCAGCTGGTGGAACGCACAATTGGGGTCCTTAAAGGGCGGTTTCGTGTGCTCCACCGCACTGGTGGTGACATCATGTATTCGCCGGAGATGGCAAGTAAACTAGTGGTCCTGTGCGCTATACTACACAACATCGCGGTAAGGAGTAGCGTAGAGCTTCCTCAGACAGAGGAATTGCCTGATGAGGAGCCAGGGGTTGTCCGACACTTCGGTGGGGGGAGTGTTACACGGAGGGGGAGCCAAGTCAGGGCAAGCATTGTTGCGGAATATTTCAGGTATAGTGTTTTAAGATTCTATTTTTTAATCAAAATAAAAACACAGTATGCTTTTGTTTTTTGAATAATTTTGTCATTTTGTTTGCTATTGTAAAGCCATTGTGTAATTAATTTGTTGCGTTGGAATATGTAATATTTATGTTGTAAAAAATCCGTTAACACGTTAAACTTACAATGTGTTATTTGCAAAAACAATACTGTGATGTTGCTAAATAGTGTCCTTATTTGTTTTCTATCCTAAAATCCTGTTTATTTCAACAAACACACAAACAAATGAAACTGAATGTTGTCCACTTTGTGACTGTCCAGCTGAATGATCACACAAACTGTGGTGAGTACACAGATATGTATCTAAATTTACCCAAAACTGTGTGTGTGTCTGTGTCTGTTTCTTTTGTTTTATGTTTTAATTTTTTTTAAATTACTTCTGCGAATGCGTATTTCCGCTCGTGCTAATTAACACTCTGCTCTTCCCAGCATTGCAAAGATCAATAAAGTTATTAGAAATTACTGCATAGATTTTGGACCAATCACATGCTAGCAGACACTATAAATATATGCCCAAATAAGGAAAACGCCATTGCCATGATGCGTGCGGCACCTTTCACCAGACGGGAGCTCCGCGTCCTGGTTGCGGTGATGGACCGCCGCGTAGGCCGCGTTGGGCGATTCATCCCAAATCGGGTTAAGCGCGAGGCCTACGCGGAGGTCCGCCACCTACTGCGTTCTCGCGTCCGCAGCAGGCGGACAATCATCCAGCTTGAGAGGAGATGGAGTGATCTCCGCAGGAGGACTCCAGAGCTGTTGGCGGAGATCCGCCAGCAAATCCGGGAAATGCATGCACGCAGTAAGTTAATTACATAAGATTATTAGCATAATTTGTGCAAATTTACACTAAGTGGTAGGCTAATTGCAACACTGAGTGAACAAATTAAAAAAATAGGACAGTGTGTGTGGTTAGGGCAAACAGTACTGACTGTAGCAAAGTGTCACCAAACAAGTGCATGTTGTCCTGAATTAATACCCAGGCAGGAAACTGAACACAAAAACTTGATTAGTGGTGTCTAGATAATAGGGTGGATTGAAGAGTGATCTGGTGATGTTGCCTAGACCAATCAATATGACTCTATGGAATAGATTAAGGAATGAGCGTCCAAAAAATAGTTTGAACTCATTTTGGTTGCTCTGGCCAACATGAAGAGGTTTTTAAAATGTATTTTGTAAAAAAATTTAAAAAAAAAACAGTGTCTTTTACATGGAACAGAACAGTGAATTTTACATTTGTTTAGTATGTAATTTAACATGCAAATTAAAATTTGTCTTAAATATCATTATAGGACGACCACAACGGCAACGAACACAACAGGCACCTTCTCAGCCCCCTTCCCCTTCTCACTCCCCCACCACTTCCCAGTCCCCCTCCCATTCTCACTCCACCTCCACTTCCCAATCCCCCTCAGCTTCCCAGTCCCCCTCAGCTTCCCAGTCCCCCTCAGCTTCCCAGGCACCCTCAGCTTCCCAGTCCCCCTCAGCTTCCCAGGCCCCCTCAGCTTCCCAGGCCCACTCCACTTTCCACTCCCCTTCTCAGGCCACCTCTCCTTCTCTTTCTGTGACCCCTTCTCCTCCTTCCCATTCCCCTTCTCCTTCTACTTCCAACTCCCCTTCTCAGCCCCCCTCACCCTCTAATGGCCTAACATTCTCTCCGCCCCCCTCGCCCTCTCAATCAGACCCTCCCTCAGAAATTAGATTACCAAACCCTCCTCCTTACCCCATCTCTCCTCCTTCCCCAAACCCTCCTCCTTCACTCATCCAGCCTCCTTCCCCCATCCCTCCTCCTTCCCCAATCCCTCCTCCTTCCCCCATCCAGCTGCCTTCACCACCCACAGAATGGGCAGAAGAAGCCCCTGATGGGGCCAGTGGTGACCCTAATGTTGCTTTGGAAAGTAAGTGTTTTTAATTTTCAAATCAAAATATGACCTACTTACACTTACAATGTACAAACATGCACTGCTGTACTGTTGCAAATCATCTAGCAAGGTACACATTTTGAGCTCTTATTGCTGGTGTTCATGTTGCCTTGATAATTTTGAGAGTATCATTATATGTAGTGTTTATGTGTGCAATGTGTTGTGTGTCCACTCTAGGTCGACACTAATTCGTTGGACAGGGTTGCCAGGACTACATAGTTTAATCTGTTTATTTAAATTTCTAAAAAATTTAGAGATGAGTGCAGTTTAGTATGTTGTTAGTCTTTTACAATTGTGCCTCTCTATTCATAATGTTTGCACTTTCAAAACACATGCTTCACTTTGTTAGCCAGCAGAACAACACAATGATTTGTGGTGTTAAAGTAACACTCAGAAAATGCAAAATTACAAAGAATAAACCTGTTTGACCTTATTTTTGGAACTGGATTTACATGGATTGTGGGCATGCTAGGAAATGTAGTCCTTCGGAAGATGTTGATATGCTGTGTGATCATGCAGGAACAAACCTACTTAAAATTAATTTTCCACAGTCCAGATGTGAATGAATGACAACATAGTGTTACATTTACTAAGATGGAAGTTATGTTTAACATGGGATGTTGACCATAGCAACCAATCAGATTAACTATTAAATGATGTCCACTTTTACAAGATAACATGTTTAATTTGTTTGTTTGCTATGGTCTACTTCCCATCTTAAATTTAACTCCCGTAGTAGTGAATGGACAACATGGTGTGGTTCACTTTCTAGTGAAATTAAAAAACATTGCTGAGCAGGATTGTGTATTATGCTACTGATTTAGCCTTAAAGCAGCCATGATGTAGTCACTTAGGCATTAAAGCAGGCCTGTCCAAACTGCGTCCCTCATGCTGGAGAAATAATAAACATCCCAGCATGCCCTGACACACATTTTGCATTCTCTGACCACAAAACAGGGAAAAGACATGCTGGTAGATGTAGTTTCACAACAGCTGGAGGCCAGCTGTTTTGACATGCCTGCATTTAAGTGTGCTTTGTGCCTTTCTTGGATAATAAGTAATGTAATTCAGTTATTAATGTTTCTGTTGCATCTTAATTTCAGATGTTGCAGTTGGAGATCCTGGAAGTTTCCGAGGCATTATTGGCACAATGCGTCAACACCTTGCTGGATTAATACGGTGTTTGGACGAATTAGAAAAATTTGCATGAATTACTTTTATTGTAAATAATTATTAATGTTTAAAAAACAAAAAAAAAAAAAAAAAAAAATGTTTCAAGTTAACCGGGGGTTGTGCTTATTAATGCAAAAAATGATCAGCAGAATGGCAGGCCAAAATAGTTTTCATTAAACATTACTCACATGTAACATTAGTTTTTTATAAAACAAACAGTTAGGAGATTATTGTGTTAATAAACATGTAAACACCTTCATTCACAAACAACATCTTTTAAAAAAGGAAAAAGTTTTTAGAAAATGTTCAAAAATTATTCATACAACACTTTTACATGTTGATGGGCAATTATGGCAACAAAGTGTTAATCAGGTTCTTTGGCCTGACTTAATTGTTTAGGAACATTAACAATCATTACACTAATTGGATTCGTAATTGACAAGGGCTTGTTGACTATAAAATAAAAGGGGTAAGTTCACTTAATGGGCCTTAAAAAAAAAAAATGCGTTTTACCCGAAAAGTGTGCAATTTAAAGGAAAAATGAGTAAATGTACTACAACTTAGTATTTTTACAATGAAATATGTGTTTTTGCGAAGGCTTCGCAATGCTGCGATGGTTTCGCATTACTGCGATGTCATTTGGCGTACGCCCACTTTGTGTAATACTGCGTACGAATGTGCAAAAATACGTTGGGGGCGGATGTTCGCAAATTTACTACACTAACGCAACTTTGCGAATATGTTGTGCGACCGAAAAAATGAGCGATCAACACGGAATGAGGGCCACTGTACGGGACTTTGTACGCAAATAGTGTACAATGTACGTAGGGTGTGTATTAAGTTTAGCGGCCGCAGCGGCTTCATGGTAAAGTGTATTTGAAGTGTGTATAAGGTATAGCTTTTCATTCCTGCATATAAAACGGCATTATCATAAGTGATCTGTGATGGGGAGTTGGGAGTACATGTTGCAAGCTGGTGGGAGACAGCAGGCCAGTCACCATTGCTGACCAAATGGCACATTAAAGAAAATGAAGTCTTACTTATACAATGATAAACACTTGAGGAACAGTCTGGTCTTCTGTAACTGATTACAACTTATTTATAGTTTAGAAAGTTGTTGGCTTCTCACACTGCAGGTGTGATCAGTGGATAAACATTTTGGCAATATGATTTGAAGGAATCTTGGAATGGAAATATTTTACAGATTTACTGTTTTTATTGCAAATCTGGCTCACAGAATGAGTTTGAGATGCAACAAGTTGTGTCCTCATTTGGCCCACTGAAACACGTTGCTATTCTTTGAATTAGTAGCGCTTAGAATAATAACTTCACTGCTGAATGGGACCAATCATGTATTCACATGACAGCTGTGGCCACAACTTTATAGCGAAAATTAAAGCCCAGTTACACTTTTAGCTATTTTTTTTCCTTTTTTTAAACACGCAACAGGAAAGTTGCATTCAATCTTTATTAGTTTCACCATCCAGGGTTTTCTGATCACACTGTTCATAAAATCCCGTCATGTCATACTCCCTTTTCTCTGCACTCCTGGTAATCAGCAGATACTGCTTATGTATTATTATTATTATTATTATTATTATTATTATTATCCTTTATTTATATGGCGCCACAAGGGTTCCGCAGCGCCCAATTACAGAGTACATAAACAAATAATCAAAACAGGAAAACAGCAGCCTAAGGTGTGTACACACGGTGAGATAAATCTGTAAGATTTTGACAATATAGTCAAAATCTTCTGAAAAGTTAGTGCATATCTCAAAGTATTGGGCAGCTTGCGATACCGATTCGATCCCGATGCACGCTCCCGTGGGGTCGGTATCGTAAGGCTAGATAGACTGTGCAGGCAAGCAGGTCCTGTGCTAGGGTGTTTGGCGCCCCCCTGCAAACTATAAATTTGCGCCCTCCCATACTTTACAAAGGGACAGCGCACATAATGCTTTTACATATAATGCTCCCTGTAGTAGTGCCGCTTACACACGTAACGACCCCTGTGGTAGTTCCACTTATACACAACACCCCCTGTAGTAGTGGCACTTACAAACGTAACTCGCCCTGCAGCAGTGACGCTTACACACGTAACTCCCCCTGCAGCAGTGACACTTAAACATGCAACGCCCCCTGTACCAGTGCCACTTACACACGTAACGCCTCCTGTACCAGTGCCGCTTACACACGTAACGCCCCCTGTACCAGTGCCACTTACACACGTAACGCCCCCTGTACCAGTGCCACTTACACACGTAACGCCTCCTGTACCAGTGCCACTTACACACGTAACGCCTCCTGTACCAGTGCCGCTTACACACGTAACGCCCCCTGTACCAGTGCCACTTACACACGTAACGCCCCCTGTACCAGTGCCACTTACACACGTAACGCCTCCTGTACCAGTGCCGCTTACACACGTAACGCCCCCTGTACAAGTGGCGCTTACACATGTAACGCCCCCAGTACCAGTGACACTTACACACGTAACGCCCCCTGTACCAGTGAAGGTTACACACGTAACGCCCCCTTTACCAGTGCCGCTTACACACGTAACTCCCCCTGTACCAGTGGCGCTTACACACGTAACGCCCACTGTACCAGTGCAGCTTACACACGTAACGCCCACTGTACCAGTGCAGCTTACACACGTAACGCCCCCTGTACCAGTGCCGCTTACACACGTAACGCCCCCTGTACCAGTGCCGCTTACACACGTAATGCCCCCTGTACCAGTGACGCTTACACACACAATGCCCCCTGCAGCAGTGACGCTTACACACGCAACGCCCCCTGTACCAGTGGCGCTTACACACGCAACGCCCCCTGTACCAGTGACGCTTGCACACGCAACGCCCCCTGTACCAGTGACGCTTACACACGCAACCCCCCTGTACCAGTGATGCTTACACACGTAGCGCCCCCTGTTGCAGTGACGCTTATACAAGATGCAACGCCCCCTGTACCAGTGATGCTTGCACACTTAACGCCCCCTGTACCAGTGATGTTTACACACCTAACGCCCCCTGTACCAGTGGCGCTTACACACGTAACGCCCCCTGTACCAGTGACGCTTGCACACGTAACGCCTCCTGTAGCAGTGACGCTTATACAAGACACAACACCCCCTGTACCAGTGACACTTACACACGCAACGCCCCCTGTACCAGTGACGCTTGCACACGTAACTCCCCCTGTACTAGTGACGCTTACACACGCAACGCCCCCTGTATCAGAGATGCTTGCACACGTAATGCCCCCTGTAGCAGTGATGCTTACACACACAACGCCCCCTGCAGCAGTGACGCTTACACACGCAACGCCCCCTGTACCAGTGAGGCTTACACACGCAACACCCCCTGTACCAGTGACGCTTATACAAGACGCAACGCCCCCTGTACCAATGATGCTTACACACGAAACGCCCCCTGTACCAGTGACGCTTGCACACATAACGCCCCCTGTACTAGTGACGCTTACATACACAATGCCCCCTGTACCAGTGCCGCTTACACGCATAACGCCCCCTGTACCAGTGACGCTTACATACACAATGCCCCCTGTACCAGTGCCGCTTACACGCATAACGCCCCCTGTACCAGTGACGCTTGCACACGTAACGCCCCCTGTACCAGTGCCGCTTGCACACATAACGCCCCCTGTAGCAGTGACGCTTACACACATTATGCTACACAGTCACACATATTATTTATACCACATACACATACATACATACATACATACATTCCACACATGCAGTACAAATACACACATTCTGTAGATAGATACACACACACACACACACACACACACACACACACACACACGCAAACACACACTTTCTCACTCTCCCTCAACTCACCATCTGGCTGGCCGGCTCTGTATTCTGCCTTCTGTCTTCCTCTGCAGCATGGGCATGGTCCCGTGTAGCTCCGCCCCTCAGCATCGGCAAGCCCTGCCCCTTTTCAGGGTGGACACACACACAGACTACTGTCAGGGGGGGTAGGGGGAAGCTTCATGCTGCCGGCGCCGCTGCCTGTCAAACAGTGTGACAGGCACAGCAGCCGGCAGCAGCAGCAGGGGCCCAGGCGCAGCAGCTGTAATGCAAAGCAGGGAACGCGCCTCTCCAACCCTGGCGCCTACCTGCTTTGTATCCCTTTGCTGAGCGTGTAGCACCGGGCCTGCAGGCAAGTCAATCTTGACTATCTAGTGTACTATCTAGTACAAAGTATAAATCTCAAGCACAGATAGTCAAAATTTGTACTATCTGTGCTATCTGGGCTCTGCGGGAGTTCAAGGGAAATCTCATCGTCAAAATCGGGCATAGCAAGGATCTCACCGTGTGTACACACCCTTACAGTTGAAGATAATATAGGACAAGTACAGGATAAATAAACATAGCTACATCAGCAGATGACACTGGAATAAGTATCAAGTAGCAAATGCTGGATTTGGTGCAGTTGAAGATTATTAAAGTAAGAAAAGTATAAGCACATAAGAGAAGAGGGCCCTACTCGTGAGAGCTTACATTCTAAAGTTACAGTATTACAAACTGACTGGTATTTCTGGCTAATTATCTTAAAGATTAAAGCCAAATTTTCTGCAGATCTGGTTATCAGCAGATACTGCTAAGTATCTTATAAACTGTGTGGTATTTTTGGCTAAATTATCTGAAGTTTAAAACCAATGTATAAATTATTCCTGCACAATTAATGCATTATTGCTAAATAAGTGAAAAGATATGCAGATGGATTCAACAGTTTATAATAAGCACCTTAACAAGTATTTATATTTACATTCTAGTAACACAGGAATTTGATTTGCAAGGATTATTTTTTAACAGTTGTTACCTTTGAGCATATATTACATCAATGCAAATGCTTACTGTCTGCCTGTTAACATTTATAGGGGTATTCAATTAGTGCCAGAAAATCAGTCGGAAAAACTGCACTTTTTGCCCGTTTTTAGGTCTAATTTACATTCGACCTATTCAATCAAAGTGCCAGTTTTTCAAATGTCGAAAAATCTGTCACTGTCGGTAAACACTTGGATCGGTGAATTTCTCACCGATCCACGTGTTTTTGTTGAAAATGCGGCTGATTTTGACTATTTTCCGTGGATGCACATTCAATTTGTTAACTAGTAAAATCTGTCATGTCGGAAAAGTGTCCGAAAACGTCCGGGATTGCATAGCTATGTAACTAATTGAATATACCCTATGTTGTTGTGTAGACTAATGGGGCATACACAAGGTGCGATTCTGCCTATGTGGCAGATTTGCACTATGCGATTTCCCTTGATCACCCCAGAGCCAACATGCACTGATATTGACTATACAAACGGTGCGATTTTGGCTCTGGCCGATTTTTGCTATAGTCAATTTTGACTGTACAATGTACCAGATTATACAATTTATAGTCAAAATTGACCTGTCTGCACAGTCTACTTTTACTTGCGATGCCGACCCGGGAGCACACATCGGCATCGCAAGCTGTATACACACGGGGCCTAATTCAGAACTGATTGCTACTGTGCGTTTTTGCACAGCAGCCGAGCAGGTCTGAACTGCGCATGCGCTGTCGCCACAGGGTGCCGGCCATGCCAGACAGCCGACGGGCGGTCAGCCCTGCGATCGCCTCGGCCGGATTGACAGGCACATTTGCAAGGACTTGCTGGGTGGGCCGGCGGAGTTTGGCCGCCATTTTAGGGGCACGTACGGGCAATGCAGGCACGCCTGGACCATGCAGGGGGCGGGCCGTGGCGGCTGCGTGACGCCACACGCAGCCACTGCGACCCGGATATCAATGAGTAGCTCCCTGCCAGCGCGCTGGAGCTGCGCTGGTAGGGAGCTACTCTTCAAGTACAAAAGCATTGCTGCTGTGCGATGCTTTTGTACTTGTGCGGCGGGGTAGAGCCTGACATGCGGGGCGCACTAGCCCTGTGCTGGTTGTCCCCCTGCATGTCAGTGCAGCTGATCGTAGATGTGCTAAATTTAGCACATCTACGATCAGGTCTGAATTAGGCCCACGAGGCGATGTGTACTTTGTTTCCTACCGATATGGACTATATAGTCCATATCAGTAGTTAAAATCACACTGTGTGTATGCCCCTTTAGGCAGGGTACACTCTACAGCGATGTCGGCATGACAAATTGTCTACATCGCTATTTACCCATGATTTTTGTGCTCCCAGGGTCGATAGTGTCATCTTCCAGTCGGCCTTGCTGCAGGGCCGATGGAAGATGTCACTAGCAAACTTATGCAGTGCAAATGAAGAACAGAACAATATGTCATTCCGTCCTTCATATGTGTACGGTTCCGGTATAAAAGATAGATAGTGTCTAGTTAGACAGTCAATAGATAGACACAATATGTTAGACAGACATTAGGTCGACAGGATCAAAAGGTCGACAGGGTCAAAAGGTCAACATGAAAAATGTAGACAGTACAAAAGGTCAACAGGGTCAAAAGGTCAACATGGTCAAAAGGTCGACATGAAAATGGTCGACATGAAAAAGGTAGACACCATGTTTTTGCATTTTTGTGGTTTGTGTGGATAGTTTTGTCATCTTTGACCCCCAATTGTAAAAAGGCATCCCCTCGTGGGGCTCGCTTAGCTCGCCATGCTTCGGACAAGGTTTATAACCAACTCTATGCTGACATGGATAGAGAAGGTATGAAATAGTCCAAAAACATGTTGCATTAAAAAAAAATTGTCTATCTTTTTATGTCAACCATTTTCATGTCGAACTTTTGACCCTGTCGACCTTTTGTACTGTCTACCTTTTTCATGTTGACCTTTTGACCCTGTCGACCTTTTGACCCTGTCGACCTTTTGACCCTGTCGACCTAATGTCTGTCTAACATATGGTGTCTATCTATTGACTGTCTAACTAGACACTGTCTATCTATCAACCGGATACCTATGTGTACGACCAATCCCTGCTGGCCCGACCCGAAGGGATTTTGGCCCGACCATCAGGACGATTGCCCGGGGCTCAGGTGTGTACCCAACAGATCCGGCGCTAACCAATATGATAAGCAAAAGTTTTTTTGTTCTAACCGTGCGCTCCCTTGAACACCTTCCAGCAGCTGGTTAATTATAAAAGGACAACACCTATTCCTTTAAATTTACACAGTTTTCGACATCATATAAAAAACCTGCGCTATAAGGTGAACTCCAATACCCGTCTTACGGGATATAATATACAATCTAAAATCTTTAAAGTGCAATTAACAATCTAAAACATGTGGGTCTCTGTAATAAACCCACAGAACACTTTTCTTGATCGAAGTTCAATCTCCTAGGATGTTTCCTCCAATCGACCACTCACAATGAGCAGAAAGATTCCACCATGCGACACATTGGATATCCAAAATAAAGTATTCCTATTTACATATTATTTCAATCTTGCATGCACAAAAAGGTTTCTTTATATCAGTAAAATGTCATCTGTCTGTGCTCATAAGATAAAAAGACACTTACATCTTATATTTCTTCCCCGTATACATATAAAGGTATCTTTAACTTCAAGAGTAATGGGTTTCAAAATGATGGTCATCCACATTGATTACAGGATAAAAAACTTTGTCCAGACAAAAACTGTATAAAAGTTCATAAAATAGTAGATAATGTCTTTATACCAGGCCAGACCATACAGGTGAAGAGTCAGCGGTGTGCGTCCTGGTGTCCGCCTACTGCAGCTAACGGACACGGATGGCTGCTTGATGGATATAGCGCCTGGCTTCTCCTCACTCCGGTCCTGCGTCACTGGTTCACGGGGTCAACACGTTTTAGAAGCCCATGGTGCTATATGCACTTTGTTTCCTACTGATATGGACTATATAGTTCATATCGGTAGTTAAAATCACACGTGTGTATGCCCCTTTAGGCTGGGTACACTCTACAGCGATGTCGGCATGACAAATTGTCTACATCACTATTTACCCATGATTTTTGTGCTCCCAGGGTCGTTAGTGACATCTTCCAGTCGGCCTTGCTGCAGGGCCGATGGAAGATGTCGCTAGCAAACTGATGCAGTGCAAATGAAGGACAGAACAATATGTCATTCCGTCCTTCATATCTGTACGGCCAATCCTTGCTGGTCCGGCGTGAAGGAAATTCGGCCCGACCATCAGGACAATTGCCCGGTGCTCAGGTGTGTACCCACAGAGCTGGCCCTAACCAATATGATGCCCTCGCACCGCCGCTAGTTCTGCCTCTGACCCTGCACCCTTTTCCCAGCACTATCACCCCTCACCCAAAGCAGTCCTCATTTTGGTGCTCCTACCCCTACATTTGAAATAGGAGCAGTGCGCGCATTCAGCGCACAGCTCAAAAAGGGGCGTGTTCTTGCTGGAAAAGGGCATGGCCACACAATAGTACCCCCAATTAAAATTACACCACATAATAGTGCAACCTTATTCACATTTTATCATGCGATAGTGTCCCTTATTCATGTTACACCACACAGTAGTACCACGTTACTTTATATACGTTACTCCTCACAGTAGTGCCCCTTATTCACATTACATCACACTGAATTGCTCCTCAGTCACATTACACCACACCATATTGCTCTTTATTCATATTAGAACACACAGTAGTGACCTTTATATACGTTACGCCACACTGTAGAGCACCTTATACACATAATGGGGATCCGGTCTCTAGGTCGACAAGACTTAGGTTGACAGTATCTAGGTCGAGCACTATTCGTCGACAGTAAGTAGGTCGACATGGTTTCTAGGTCGACAGGGTCTCTATGTCGACATGTTCTAGGTCAACATGACAAAAGGTCGACATGAGTTTTTTTTTAAAAAATATTAATTTTTGCAACTTTTTCATACTTTACGATCCACGTGGACTACAATTGGGAACAGTAACCTGGCCGAAGCATGGCAAACAAAGCGAGCCATGCGAGGGGAAACGGTGCACTAATTGGGGTTCCCTATCACTCTACAAAGAAAACGACACCCAAAAAATTAAAAAAACTCATGTCGACCTTTTTTCATGTAGACCTAGTACATGTCGACCTATAGTCCCTGTCGACCTAGAAACCATGTTGACCTGCTTACTGTCGACCAATAGTGCTCGAGCTAGACTCTGTCGACCTAAGTCTATTCTATCTAACATACCACACACCACATAATGCCACACATTAGTAATTCATTTATACATGTAATACCACACAGTAATGTCCCTTACACAAATGGCACACATTATTAATGTCCTTATAAATATAATGCGCCTTACACATTATGCCAACCTTTACTAATGCCCTTATACACATAATGTCCCTTACACATATGCTGCACATTATTAATGCCCTTATACACATAATGACACACATAATGTCCCTTACACATATGGCACACATTAGTACACTTATACACATAATGACACACATAGTACCCCTTACACATAATTAATGCATTTATACACATGATACACATAATGCCCCTTACACATGTGCAGAACACTATTGCACAACCACACATAGCACTCACATGGCCACTGACACTGATCTCTGCCTCTGCTTGGATACAGATGTGTCCTCATACATCTTGCCTAAATACGCCATGCAGCAGGAGATACATGGTGTGAGTCAGCTGGCAGCTCTGCTAACGTGGGCGCTTTGTTTTTGTTTTTTTACAAAAATGTGTCTTATTTGCATTATTATGTGTCTAGGATGTGCAAATAGCTTCTACTGATTAGAATGATATGCGTCATGCCTATATTCTGTGTGCAACTGTGGCTGTATCTGCATACTAAATGCTACGTTACAGTGTGAAAGTCGAAATTGCATTTGACTCACAGAATGCAATATTGCATTCTATTAGCATGCGTAGGTATGCATTTTTGCATACTACGGTACTTTGCAGATTACCGCATCTTACTCTTATTACGGTAGAACATGCAGTTGCTAATAAAAGCCATATTGTTACACATATTCATACTCCAAACTTACACATAAATTACAAATAGTCATAAGATGATTTAATAACAGACTTTAGTATCTAGCAACATTAAGGTTAGAGCAGGAGACAGCATTTCACATAGCACAGGTTTAGAAGCATAATATCACATCTTATTTTATATCATCATGTTCAGCTCTCCATTTGCTGCACCCCGGTATGTGCGGACAGAATATCGCATATTACAGGCTCACGCTATTGGGAGAAATGTATTATAGGTGAAATATTGTGTATTGTGAGGGGCGTGTAACTAGCCTGTTTGAATTACCTGCATGGTGGGAGCCTGAGTGCATCAACAGTCACATTCCTAAGAACAATACCTTTGAATGGACCAATGGACCACCGACTTATGAAAATGTTTACATCACGGACCAATAAGAACAGCGTGTTTATTATTGTATTGTATGCTTTTGGACAAACTGTTTAAATTAGTAAACCAGCCAGCTACTTTCTCTCATACCAACAACACACACACACACACACACACACACACACACACACACACACACACACACACACACACACACACACACACACACACAACCACACTCACACTCTTCTCAGAAGTCTTCTATCTGATGAGTGGCTGCCTGGGACCAAGAAATCTTGCACATATATGTAAATGTAACTTTAACTGTAACTCTGATTCTGATGTGTTGATTGTATAACTGTATATTTGTTATTTTGTTGTTATACCTTTTCATCAAATATATATATAGCTTAAAAAGAACGAGGCGGCACTCAGGAGACTATGGTGAACAGGTGAACTCTGTCAAATGGATCTTTATCGACGTTTCGGGGTGCAAGCCGCCGTCTTCAGGACACACAGTGAAAAGAACAAGTGAAAAACATACATTTATATACACTTACCAGGCGCGCCTCCAGCCGTCCTCTCCTCGCCGCTGCCTGGCTTCCAGACTCAGCGCTTCCGGTCAGGTGACCCAACCCCGTGACGCGAGCTTTCAGTGTCGTCATGCAGGGGGCGGGGGAGGCCGTTGTCATGGTGCGCAAAATGCCGCGCTACTGGCTGTTTGACAAACGTGGTAAAAAAAAACCTGAAGCTGAAGGCAATTTCCTTAGGTCACGAAAGGGCTGTTATAGGTATGGGTGCACTACATGTAATTTCCTGGTCCCGGGGGATTCATTTAAACACCCATATTCGGGTAGAACCATTAAGCTAAAGGCAGCATATACGTGTAATTCCAGATTCGTGGTATACCTCTTGTCTTGCCCATGTGGGTTACACTACGTGGGCAAGACACATTGCACGTTCAAAGTGAGGATGACCCAGCATAGATCTGCCATAAGGGCAGCATTGGTGTCAGGTACCAGCGAACAGCCAGTAGCGCGGCATTTTGCCACTGCTAAACATTCACTGGCATCGTTAAGATACCGCATTGTGGATCAGGTGCCTTTCTCTATCAGGGGGGGCGACAGATCCAAGCGCCTCCTACAGTTAGAAACCAGGTGGATAATAGCATTGGACACATAGAGCCCTAGAGGTCTCAATGAGTCCCTGGGGATGAGCAGTTTTGCCTAGGTCCTTGTGCTGAAGACATGAGGTTTTATTAATGGCAGCACAATTGATGAATGGATCATTTAGAATGCCCTTGGTCCTAGGCATGATTTAAAAATCAATGCTCAATGTACAGAATTTAAAAATAATGCTCAATGTACAGAATTTGTGCCCTGGTAAGGGCTAATGCACAATTAGGTCCTGGTCTTTATTGGTAGTGCTGACTGCTATGTTTTATTTAATTAATATATCGTTTTATGTTGGTTTTTTAAGGCATTTTTGTCACTGGGTACTATGTATTTTTTAAACTCATTTAATTAACTTGGAATATGTATGTTTCAGCCGGGCACTAGATTGCCTGAACTGTCTTATTGATTGCACGATTGTCATTTTTTGTATTATGTTTTGGTAGCACGCACCATGACAACGGCCTCCCCCGCCCCCTGCATGATGACACTGGAAGCTCGCGTCACGGGGTTGGGTCATCTGACCGGAAGCGCTGAGTCCGGAAGCCAGGCAGCGGCGAGGAGAGGACGGCTGGAGGCGCGCCTGGTAAGTGTATATAAATGTATGTTTTTCACTTGTTCTTTTCACTGTGTGTCCTGAAGACGGGGGCTAGCACCCCGAAACGTCGATAAAGTTCCATTTGACAGAGTTCACCTGTTCACCATAGTCTCCTGAGTGCCGCCTCGTTCTTTTTAAGCTATACATACCCAGACTGCCTAGTCTGGGAGGGAGGGCACCGGAGCAGGAGCTTTGCTCAGATAGGCCATGGGGGAGTGCCAGACATCTTGCCTAGTATATATATATATATATATATATATATATATATATATACTACCCGGTAAGACGGCACTCAGAAGTCAATCACGTCTTAAGGCAGAAGATTACAAAGTTTCGGAGACCTTTATTCACACTCCGTCATCAGGTAAAACAAACATACAAAAGACATACCTTAAATAGAATCCCCACCACGAGTGACGCTAGGCGCGCGGCTCCGGAGGGCGGGCGCCCGCTGATGACGTCCGTACTCCTCACAACCACAAAAAGGCCTCCATGTGACCCAGCATGTGATTTCAGAGAGTGGACGCTCGTTGATGACGTTCGCTCCGGTCCTAGCAACACCATAACGATCACTGTAAACAAAGCAAAACATACATTACATTTAAAAACAAAGGGACATATCGGAATCTGTGTCAAGGACACTTAGCAAAACACTCCCCTCCATACAGTAAGGCTGAAAATATCTAATCGGCAGCAAAATACATCTTGTACCAAACCCCTTATTAAACAGAGAATCACATTATAATCGTTGGGAGTACATACAAACTCAACAAGGATGTAAAAACACGTATTGCAATCTACAGAAAGCAATGGAGACCAGGAGTTTCATTTAAACCTCTAGGTGAAAGTGTTCCTAGCTCATGGATCCACCGTGCTTCCTTCTGTAAGAGGCGTAGAGATCGATCCCCACCTCTAAGCCTAGCCGGTTCATGATCTATGATGATATACTTAAGTGATGCCAAACTGTGGCCAGCACTTAAAAAGTGTTGTGCGACAGGTTGGTCACTATTGCCAGAACTAAGAGCATTCCGAATTGCCAATTTATGATTGGCCATGCGCTCTCTTAGAGTACGGTCAGTTTTTCCTATGTAGTTTTTGCCACAAGGACATACAATCATATATATTATAAATTTTGTGGTGCATGTAACCCGATGTCTGATCTCGTACTTCCTACCACTATGTGGATGTGAGAAAAAATTTCCCACCATCAACGCACTACATGTGACACAGTTAAGGCACCTAAAACATCCTTTTTTAAGTGTCATAAAGTTACTTTGCATACTCTGATGGGATTGAAGACCCGTAATGTCCGTTTTCATTACCCAGTCCCTGATGTTACGTCCGCGTGTATAACATGGCATGATAGTTGTATTACCCAAATTTAGATCTTGATAGGTGGCAACTATAGGCCATAACTTCCTTGCTGAATTAATCACAACTCCACTAGCGGTACTATAATGGTTAACCCAGGGCATCCTGCTAGATTCTTGTTTAGCATTCCTGGAATGTAGCAAAGATTCCCTGCTGCATCCCAAGGCACGTGCCTTAGCCTTAAGTAATAAATCCATGTCATACCCTCTGCTGTTAAATTTGCGAACCATGTCATCTATCTGAACTACTGCCTGCTCGTGATTACTACAAATCCTGATAGCACGCAGGAACTGTGAATAGGGTAACCCAAATTTCAATGGTCTAGGATGAAAGCTCCGTGCATGGAGCAATGTATTCCTGTCTGTCAACTTGCTGTATAATTCAGTAGAGATTTTACCATGCTTAATCATCACCTTAACATCTAGGTAATTAACTGTATCAGGGCTAATATTATACGTAAATTTGACCGGATGATCAGATCTATTATGTTCTTCTAACAATTGAATGAGGGCATCCTGTCCCCCTGACCAGATCATGAACAGGTCATCGATGTATCTCACGTAGAAATGAATATGCTCATTGAAAGAACAATTATTAAAAAATATATCCTGTTCAACCATAAACATATAAGCATTTGCGTACGACGGGGCCACACTGGACCCCATCGCACACCCAGATGTTTGCAAATAAAATTTCCCATCAAAGAGAAAGAAATTGCACTTCAAAACCATTTCTAGCAGTTCCAAGAAAAATTCAACCTCAGGACCCTTATACAGAGCATTACCCGTTATCAGCCTTTTAACAGCCAATAAGCCCTGCTCATTCGGAATCACTGTGTAAAGGCTAGAGATATCAATGCTGCTTAGCAGGCTACCTGATTTAATATCACCCAATGACCCTAGCTTATTAAGAAACATAGTGGTGTCAAGTAAGTACCTAGAATGATTGGCTATACAAGGCTGAAGTAGCGCATCAAGGTATACAGGTACCTTTTGGAATAAACCACCTCGGGCAGAAATGATCGGTCTGCCAGGGGGATCTATAACACTCTTGTGGATTTTAGGTAGTGAATAAAGAACTGGTGTCACTGGTGATTCAGTTATTAATGCCAACATCACTTCACTAGTGATGACACCAGCATCAACAGCCCTTTGGAGTGTATCCCTTAATTGTTTACAGAAAACTTTGGTGGGGTCCCCCTTAAGCAATCTATATACATTATTGTCCCCCAACTGACGCTCAAGTTCAGCCCTGTATGTACCAATATCTTGTATCACGATAGCCCCGCCTTTATCAGCGGGCGTATCGTGATATCCGTGTATGATGAAAGATCACGTAAAGCATTATACTCATCCTTAGTCATGTTATTAGCCACAAATTTATTATCTACTGTATTGTCAGACAACTCAGCAATGTCCACAGAACTGTCCAGCATGCGACTAAAAGTTTTTTGTATGTTTGTTTTACCTGATGACGGAGTGTGAATAAAGGTCTCCGAAACGTTGTAATCTTCTGCCTTAAGACGTGATTGACTTCTGAGTGCCGCCTTACCGGGTAGTATGTTGTGGGCCCATGCGGGCTTCTAGGAGGGCACCAGAGCAGATGCAGATTTAATTGGAGTGCTGCCCCAATTGTGGATGTGTATATATATATATATATATATAGCAGCGCAGACGTACAGCACTCACAACCACTTGAAAAGAATGACAACAGCTTGTTTGCTTGTAACAACGTTTCAAACTCTAATCTGAGTTTTTCTTCAGGTTAACATACAGAACATAAAACCAACTCACCTTAAATCCTCTTTAACAAACATACTGCAGCCCCGTGATTGGTGGCGCTCCCGGGCGCGGGAGTCCCGGCCCGAGTCTCTGTCGCCGAAAAATTACGTCACCGCGTATAGACGCGGCGCACGTCAACAAACAGTTCATCGTCCCCGCTCTCTAGTGAGAACACCAGCATGGTGTTGCTATAACAGCCTAGTGAAACAAGGCGCCTTAACAATGATGTCACTGACATCCCGGCATAGTGATTTTACATTAAGAGACAGAGACTCGGGCCGGGACTCCCGCGCCCGGGAGCGCCACCAATCACGGGGCTGCAGTATGTTTGTTAGAGGGGATTTAAGGTGAGTTGGTTTTATGTTCTGTATGTTAACCTGAAGAAAAACTCAGATTAGAGTTTGAAACGTTGATACAAGCAAACAAGCTGTTGTCATTCTTTTCAAGTGGTTGTGAGTGCCGTGCGTCTGCGCTGCTATACTCTTTTGTGTAAGGGCACCAAACCCAGCTGCTGCTACCTCGTGGAGTGCCGGGCCTTCTGCAATCTATATGGATCACAGTCATACTGGATCGGACCAGGGCACCTGAGAATTTACTGGATCAGGTCTAACAATATTCTGCTGCTTACCAAATTACATGATTTAGTGGAGGTGGTATGTGCTTTGGATGCTCATTGTTTTTATTGGATTCTCACTTGCACTTTATGTATAATTTAGCACTAACTGTTTTTGGGGCACAAGCACTTTAAGGGATTGTGGCAATATTCTCTGTCCTACAAGTGACTTTATGATGGCTGAGGCTCTTGAGAATAACAGTGAATTGTTTAATCCGTTGCTGGTCCCACTGCATGATACTTTCAGCTACTCTGAATCTGAGACGGAAGCGATTTTGCATCATGAACATATGACTGACCAGGTGGAGGGTTTGCCCAATTATATTATTTTCCGTGATTTGCTTGCCTTAAAGAAAAAAGAGATTGATTTTCACCTGCATGGTGTCTCTTTGAGTGACTACTTTAGGGCTAAACAAATACCAAGAGGCTTCAGAGTCCGGAACTGCCCAACTATTGGACGTTTTGATCCGGCTTTTTGCAGAAAATGGATCAATATTTTAAATAAATGTTCATTTGACCTAATGCTTCTGGTCATTGAACAATCCAAAAAGGAAGTAGTCTCTATTGGTACTAAAATCACGGAATTTGAAGAATCTCATCTGTCTTGCCTACAGACTGATTTAGAGGCAGATTGGTTGGGCAAACTCAATAATCAATTAACTATCTACAAAAAAGACTTATTAAAATTTAAACGTGAAAAATTGAGAAAGGTACAGCTTGACTATGAACAACATCAGGTTTATAGGTGGTTAACTGGTAATAGAGAATCTAAAACGTTTGAATATAAAAACCTTTTTTTAGAAGAAATCGATTGCAGAAATCCAAATTCGATACGGATTCCTCCCATGAAGGTAGCAGCGCAACAAGTGATAGTGAGAGGATAAACACCACCCGCAGAAATAAGGCCATCATCCCTTTAGCGGTGGAGACGCGGAATCGCGTCAGACAAGATCTAGAAGGTTTAACAGAAGAGGTGGTCAAAACAGGAGACAAAAATATGTCCAAAAAACCACCGGTTCAGAAAAAGACCAAATAATCTTCAATTTATCATCTCACATTCTAAGTGCAAGTGAGACCAGTCTTCTTTCCAAAGGTCTTTCTTTCATTCCAAGCACATATTTTGATGATTTTCAATGGCAAATTGAAAAACATAGCCTGTATAGACAATTGAAAATCAAGGAATATTTTCACAAGTCTGAGTCCAGTATGAGTAATATGGACGCTATGGTGATACCACCACAATTAAAAAAAGTCCAGGAAAAATCTATGTTTGATCCACCTTCAATCAATGCATCCATTAGAACGTTCATGCGCATGATGGAGGATGAAACTCAGCTAAATGTCAAAAAGCTTCCGCGCCAACATTCAAATATGACTGCTCTTGAAAAAGAGGCTATTAAATCTTTGTCACAAAATGATCAATTGATCATCCGCCCGGCGGATAAAGGTGGAGGAATTGTGCTGCAGGATGTATGTGATTACCGCGAGGAAATTATACGTCAATTAAGTGATACGTCAGTATACCAACTTCTGAGTGGGGATCCCACTGCTCAAGTTCAAAAGAAACTACGAGAGGCATTGCTTTTAGCATTGGACGCACATATTATTGATGAGAAGTTTCTCTCTATTTTGTTACCGAAACATCCCATTTTACCTGTGCTATATACACTCCCGAAAGTGCACAAAGGGGTGTCACCACCACCAGGCTGCCCCATTGTGTCCGCACGGGGGTCTCTTTTACAACCAACGTCCATATTTTTGGATTCTATTCTACAACCATTAGTACAGAGACATGAAAACTTTTTGTTAGACACTACTGCTCTACTGAATGAATTGTTACTACTGGGGACTGTTCCAACTGGTGCATGGCTGGTCACAGCAGATGTGTCTAGTTTATACACAATAATCCCCCATAATGAGGGGGTGAGTGCTGTTAGGAAGCTGTTGATGTCCCAAGGGGAGTATGATATCTCGCACATTGAGATTTTGATTAATTTGTTGGAAATTGTGTTGACTTGCAACTTTTTTTTGTTCAACAACAAAATGTATCTACAATCCACAGGCTGTGCTATGGGGTCCTCTGTGGCCCCTAGCTACGCGAATTCATTTATGTTTGGTGTCGAACAAAAATTATTTTTGGATGATCCGGTTATTTCGTCTAAGGTCCTATTCTATACTAGATTTATAGACGATTTGTTTCTGATTTGGATTGGCTCAAAAATTGAGTTGGAAGAATTGATATTGTCTCATAACTGCTCTGATTCCCCGGTGAAGTTGACATTTGTGATGAGTCAGCAATGAGATTCCGTTTCTTGATGTTAAAATTATCAATGATAATGGTATTCTATCTACTACTGTATATACAAAGGAGACAGATAGAAACACGATTTTACATTTCCAGAGCTGTCATCCAGTACATGTTAAAAAGAGTCTTCCATTCTCACAGATGTTACGAATTAGAAGGATTAATAGTAATGATAGTGTTGCTTCAGTTCAAATTGATGATTTGATAAAAAAAAATCTACAAAGGGGCTACTTCCTGCGTGACTTAGTCAGTGCAAAGGATAGAGCAATGTCTTTGAATAGAGCCTCGTTATTACAAAAACAAGGTTCTAAAATCAAGCAGAATAAATTTAATTGGGTTAATAGATACAATACGGTTTCTCCAGTGATTAATTCAGTATCTAAGAAATTGTGGCCGGTACTCTCCTCTGATGTTGAGACTGGCCTTAAAGACAGCACCCTGAGAACCTGTTATTCCCGTTCTAAAAACTTGTGGGATTTATTAGTTAAAACCGACATCTCCACTGTAGGTGTAAATACTAAGCAACACTTTCTTTCTTCTATCCGTAAAGGTTGCTTTAAATGTCCGTGCACGACATGCAGCATCATGATTTCAGGAGATACCTTTTGTCACCCCCACTTGGGCACGCAATATAAAATTAGACACCATCTCACATGTGAGAGCACACATGTGATCTATCAACTTATTTGCCCTTGTGGGTTATCATATGTGGGTAAGACTCAACGCAAATTTAAGGAGCGGATGACAGTACATCGTTCATCTATCCGGTTAGCCCTCATTAAAGGTACCAGCGAGCAACCGGTGGCACGTCATTTTGTGGAAGCGCGTCACCCTCTCAATAGTCTTAAATATAGAATGATAGATCATATCCCCGCTGACCGTAGAGGTGGGTATCGTAATTTAAGACTCCTTAAACGGGAGACGGAGTGGATCCACAGACTTGATGTGGTCCATCCCAGGGGCCTCAATGAGATTAATTCATTCTCCAGCTTCATGTAAGGCCAGGGTGTGTGATAGGCTTTATCTACACTAGTGGGGATTGATTTGACAGTCCTTTTTGAATTACAGATCAATATAGTAGTAGCTTGTTGTCTCTTGTGCAGGGGGGCTTTTTTATATTGGTTCACCTTGATAAAGCTAAATATTTATCTTATAACATTCACTATATATTGGTAAGAGACTCAGTACGCAATGGGCGTATGGGGTACCGTAAGGGTACGCACTTAGCGTAGCAGACACTAGGCCGTGGTCGAGACGCACGAGCGACAGGTTCACTCACGGCTTACGCTGGGTATCGAGCACGCTATAGGCGGTCCGAGTACCGTAATGCTACGCTACTAGCGTAGCGGACGCCGTGCCCACAAGAGGAACACGAGCGGCGCAGACGCTCAGAGGATGACACACAGTAAACCTTGTATGCATCACAATGAAAGGCTGAGCATATACTGTAAACCTTGGTTTTGTATTGTGAACACAATGCAATGCTAATTAACCTCTATTATATAAAAGCCTCTTGAGCGTTTGAGACGCTCTGAATACTCTCAGCAATGTAATAAACACACAATACCTTGCTAAGGTTCCAAAACCTTTACTAACGAGATTTAGTTATGTAAAAAGGGAAAATACAGTTAACATCATATACACTACAGACTAACATCAATATCTAAACATAATAACTACACATATACAATATACAACAGCGTAACAATAACAGAGAGAGAGAGTATGGCAAATACAATCAGAGAACAAGTTGGTTACAGAGAAAAACTTACACACTGGGGAATGATCGCTGCGCAGTCCTGGTACCAGCTCTCAAGTTAGTCAGTGATGAAAACCTTTTGTGGAGAGTAGACTGAGCTGGCCCAAACTGGCTGTCTTATATACACTGCATACAGTACACTACAAAGGGGCCTACAATCTCATTGTTCATTGGACACAGGAATCTGTCTTCACATTATAACAAAAGGTCATAGGTTGATTCAAACAGGTGGGCTGTGACTATTTCATACTGCTCAGGTGGGAGGGAATCTCAGGATTCCCGCCGCATGGATAATGAACTGCAAATATAGTAAATGTCCATAAACTTCTTATAAACATAACTATTCGCAGGAGCGATTAATTTCTCTCAAACCAATACCAGAATGTTTCTAATAATATACTCTACCGTTGCATACCAAACACCACTGCTCAAAACCTGTCTGACCCTTCGTATCATGTAAAGAGGGATTTCTCTGTCCATGAACCAGTTACACTAAACAAACTTACTGATATTATTAAGGAGACCATAACCTACAAAATACACTATTTGGATTAACTATGTGACAATTGAGTCGCCCGCCAGACGCACACAAACTCTACCGTAAATGCACATACCACGTGCTTGAGCGCATGTCCGTGGAGGCGCCGTCACGCAACTGCGAATATGCGCACGCACGGGAGAGAATGTGCACGTGCAGCGGGCAAGCGCATGGGGTTAGTACAAGGCATGAGAATAACGATATTTGTCGACTTTGACAGTCCACCCTTTGGCAGTCACCAATAACTGCCACTTCCTAAACAAAACAGAAAAATATATGTCATCATGTAAACACCTTTTTATGATTGGGTAAGGGGAGGAGAGGAGAAGGTACTAAAAACATGACCTAGTGAGATACTAAAAGCATGTGTGTATGAAATCCATGTTTGAGGGGTCATGTATCATCGTGCCGTACGTGTTTTAAATCAAGCTTCGAGGTATTGCGAAGTATACATTTGAATCCTTCTTATCCCGTATCAAGGGTCTGTGGATGGGCTGTCAAACTCTACCGAGCTCTTTTCGGCTTTTGGTTGCAACAAATGGGGGAGCACATTTAGTTGATGATACATGAAGGGGGGGGGAACATGTGAGTGCTAATATGTGAGAATCACCTGTCGACTATGTGAGATACTACCTGGAGGTTGTAGAGATGAAGATAAGAGACAATCGTTATAAATGCAGTCGTAAACTATGTGAGTTTATATAAACAGTCGCCGATTGAGGTCTTGTCTGATGTCTTGTCTTGATGTACATGTTGTCTGATGTCTCTCAGTGCTTTTGCTATAAATAGCGAGCAAAAGCTTTTCCATTGTCCATAAAATTACAGTCTCTAAAGTATTGGGCTATCGTAAAAGTTAAAGTCACTAGGGATATTGGGGGCTTGTGGCATAGTTCATCAATGGTCTGTATAAAAGAGGTTGTCAAATTCTTCTTCCAAGCGGATGTCTTTGTACCTTGGAGGAAAACAAAGGAGAAACGGGTGAAAGAAACGGACCGTGGAATCACATTTTCATCACAACATTGTCTCTATCGTTGGGTCATAAATCAAATTAGTTGTTGTTATTACAGTGTCCTCGCTCCTCAGACTCATCACTCTGGTACTACCTTTACACTTCGTTAAAGCCCGAACGCATCTAAATATCAGGCCAACCAATATGACGACTCCCAGAATACACAAGAGAAATTTCCCTACGTCCATTATAATACCTTGGGTCCATTCTCCTAAACCAGAGAACCAATTTCGTGGGTTCAACCATGACACCCAACTGGTCAGCTCATTACCCACAGCAGCGAGTGTGAGATTGTGTTTACTTCGAAACTCCCACTTTAATTGCAAAATGTCATCCATCTTTTGGTCTATGACCTCGGCCGGGTCCTCGGTGCTGTTTGTAATATACGTGCAGCACTTTACTCCATACTGAGTTGCTAGGGTGACACAATACCCGCCTGTCACTGCTGTGAGATAATTGAGAATCATCCTATGCTGAACCAGCTCTGTTTTGTAGGCTTGTAACTCTTTCCCAGTGTACCTGAACGTGTCGTCATACATTTCGGTGATATTGTCTAACAAGTTCGCTAGCGCAGATATATATTTATAATTTATCACTCCTCTGGCGGTACGAGTGATATCTAACGCGAGTAGGAATTGAATCCCGGTGGATTCATGGATCAGATCAGAGGCCGAGTGCTCTGTCCTCTCTATCAGGTGCCTTTTAATGACGTGCTCGTAATGAGTGTGAGTATAAGGAGCTTGGGCACCGCGGTGAATGTCTTTCATTTTTAAATGGGATACAGTCATTACTTCAGGCAGTACTTTTCCAATGTAACACAATCCCTCTGAGTTTGGGGCAAGCCACTTATACGCCTTTCTCCCGCATATGAAATATGCATCATCGGGGAGAACATATGGGACGGAGTATGACATTACCATGTTACAAATTTTCCATGTGAAATCTCCTAACCCTAACTCTCCCATCTGTCTAGTACACGTATCAGGTTGTACGATATGTGCACAGTATCCTGGTGATACTTCTCCAACTCGCATGGTCCTACTTCCTAGAGTATACCTATACCGGAAATATTTTCCACTGTTGGCGATCTGGCGTATAAGCTCTGTGTCTATGGGCATTCTATCGGCTCTATATGAAAATGTCATGGTTTGATTACTCCATGACACTTCCCAATTTCCCGGCTTTCGGGGATTGGAAATTTTAAAGCATACTAAGGACTTATCCACGTGATACTGGTGGAGCTTCAAACTAGGAGGACTAGAGATATTAAACCTCTTGTCCACCGGCCTCCCACCACTTAACTCAAGTACCTCTCCTACAGTTAAAGGGAATGGTACTAGTCCTGATTTGCTATGACCTTGAGGTACTTGAGAGCATACCCAACAGTCTGTCTGATTTAACACCTTACCCACTAAGGAGTGATAGTCACTCAATGGATGCCGGTCCATGTGAACATTAAAACTGGACTGACATTTCTTGATGCACCCATCCTCAACTATATTGTCACAATGCCTACAGATGCAGTTCTCTTCAGCTAACAATCCTTCACAATTCCTTCTATTGTCAATGCTACCAGATCGTTTTCTGATACTCGCCTTTACTCTGTGATTATGTTGCTCTTGGAAAACTACGCCTCCATCCTGGTCATCAGAACCCATTCCAGATCCTTTCTCGACCTCCATGGTACTCTCACCGAAACAGACTGCTCTGGTCAACATCATGGTCAACAGGAAAATCCGGATCACAGTCTCTTGGGGCAAGTCCATCTTATAGGAGGAAAAGGAGAAAAATAAGAAGGGGGAAGGAGAATAGGAGGGAGATGGGAACTGGAGAAAATAACAAAAGGGAAAAAGAAATCTGGCTCGACAACGCCTCCGGTCTTATTATTCTCAGCGCTCAGGTGTCGTCTCAACCTTCCCGGAACAGACACTCTAGTGATACAACCTCTACCGTCTGTTCTTTATCGCGGGACCTCTCTGGGTCAGCAACCTTTTTGCAATGAGACGAATGGACCCAAGTCTCTCTCTCCGCAACTTTCAATGCCGTCGTGCTGGTCAATAAGACTTGATATGGTCCTTCCCATCTGTCAATAAGGCAACCTGAGCGTAGAAAATTCCGTATCATTACATAATCCCCAGGTTCAATGTCATGACAATTACTGTCTGGCTCATCAGGAATCACCAACTTTAGATTATTATTCTGATTTCTCAATTGCTTACTCATCTTAACTAAATACTTTACAGTGACTTCATTGTTACATTTCAAATCATCCTGGGGGTTAATCATAACATGGGGTTGTCGACCAAACAGAATTTCAAAAGGAGACAGATTAAGAGGGGACCTGGGAGTGGTTCTGATGCTGTATAATACGATTGGCAAAGCTTCGGGCCATAACAATCCTGTTTCAGCCATTACCTTGCTTAATTTGTTTTTAATAGTGCTGTTTACTCTTTCCACTTTCGCACTCGCCTGGGGGCGGTACGGAGTGTGCAGCTTACTATTAATTCCCATCAACTTACACATTGCTTGAAAAACTTCACCTGTAAAATGGGTACCCCTATCACTCTCAATGATTCTAGGGATACCGTACCTACACACAAATTCCTGCACAATTTTCTTTGCAGTAAACACAGCGGTATTCGTGGCTGCGGGAAATGCTTCAACCCAATTTGAGAACACGTCAATACAAACCAATACATATTTTAAATTTCTACAAGGTGGCAATTGTATTAAATCAATTTGTATTACCTGGAAAGGACCATCTGTAGGAGAGATATGGGATGGCTCTGTTGGTATTGCCTTTCCGATATTCTTCCTCAAGCAGGTGAGACATGTCATCGCTCTTTTACCCGCATGGGAAGAAAATCCTGGGGCGCACCAATAAGCTCTTACCAACCTACACATTCCTTCTTTGCCTAGATGAGTCAGTCCATGTGCCGCTTCCGCTAGACTTGGAAGGTATGCTCTGGGTGCCACTGGCTTACCCTGTCCATCTGTCCAGAGTCCTGAGGACTCCTGGCCATATCCTTTTGACCTCCAAACTGCCTTTTCTTGTGGTGAACACAAATCTTGCATGTCATATAATTTCTGTGTGTTTACAGTATTAAATACCATCAGTTGTGTGCTGTCTGTCTGTATGGGGTTACTGGCTGCTGATTTAGCAGCTTCGTCTGCTCGGCTGTTACCAAGTGATACCGGGTCTTGGCTATACGTGTGAGCTTTACACTTGATAACAGCCACTCTGTCGGGTTCCTGTATCGCTGTTAGAAGTCTTTTGATGTGGGCTGCATGTGCTACGGGTGTGCCAGCTGCCGTCATGAAATTTCTGAGGCGCCATAGGGCCCCGAAATCATGGACTACTCCGAAGGCGTACCTAGAATCTGTGTAGATATTGGCTGACTTGCCTTTAGCCAGTTCGCATGCTCTGGTTAGGGCAACCAGTCCAGCAACTTGTGCTGAGTGTGGTGGGCCTAGGGGTTCCGCTTCTATGGTACCTTGGTCATCTACGACTGCGTATCCAGTACACAAGTCTCCCGAGTCCGTCTGTCTGTGACAACTGCCGTCAGTGTAGAAAGTAAAATCTACATCTTCCAGTGGGTTGTCACTGATGTCAGGCCTTGCCGTGAAATTTTGGGCCAAATATTCCATACAATCATGTGTGTCATTTTCCTTACTAAATCCTCCTTCACCATCACTCTCATCCTCCACCCTTTGTGCCTGTCCAGGCACACCTGGGAGATATGTTGCAGGATTTAGTGCGCTGCATCTCCTTATGGTGATGTTTACGGGGGCCATCAACAATTCCCATCTTGTAAACCGTGCTGATGAGACGTGTCTGGTTTGGGCCGAATTCAGTAAAGCTGACACTGCATGTGGTGTATGAATGTGGTTGTGTCCTAGCACTACATCTTCGCTTTTACTTACTAGCAATGCTATTGCTGCAACGCTTTGCAAGCATGTGGGGAGGGATCGCGCTACCGTGTCTAGCTGAGCGCTATAGTAGGCTACCGGCCTGCTGGCATCACCATGCTTCTGGGTTAAGACACCTACTCTGTTCCGTACAGCTCAAAGGGTTATCCATAATCTGGCATGCCTAATGCTGGTGCCTGCGTTAGGCACTCTTTAAGTCTCTCAAATGCCATCTCAGACTCGTCTGTGTGCGAAATCCGATCAGGTTTGTTTGAGGAGACCATCTCCTGTAAAGGCAAGGCCAGTATGGAAAAACCTGGGATCCAGTTACGGCAATACCCACACATTCCTAAAAACGTTCTAATCTGTTGCTGGGTTTGTGGCAGGGTCATGTCACGAATTGCTTAAATTCTGTCAGCGGTGAGGTGTCTCAGTCCTTGTGTCAGACAGTGTCCCAAGTATTTTACCCTGGTCTGGCATAATTGTAACTTATCTTTGGAAACCTTGTGTCCGGTGTCTGAAAGATGAAACAGGAGTTGTTTCGTATCTCTCAGAGATGATTCCAGTGAATCTGAACACAGCAGTAGGTCATCCACGTACTGTATTAATATTGATCCACTCTCAGGTTGAAAAGACTGTAAACAATCATGCAAGGCCTGTGAGAAAATACTTGGACTGTCAATGAAACCTTGTGGTAATCGAGTCCAGGTGTACTGAACTCCTCTGTATGTAAATGCGAATAAGTATTGACTGTCAGGGTGCAGAGGTACCGAGAAGAAGGCGGAGCAGAGGTCAATCACAGTGAAAAATTTGGCAGTGGGAGGGATTTGCATAAGGATGACAGCTGGATTTGGCACTACGGGGAATTGACTCTCAACTATTTTGTTGATCCCTCTTAGATCCTGCACTAATCTGTAACCCCTGCCCCCACTCTTTTTAACAGGGAAGATGGGACTATTGGCAGTGCTGGACGTTCTTACCAGAATGCCCTGTTGTAGCAAGCGCTCTATTACAGGGTAAACTCCTAACTCCACCTCTGGCTTCAGAGGGTATTGTGGGATTTTTGGAGCTATCCTACCATCTTTTACTTGTACAACTACTGGGGCTCCGTTTGCCATTAATACAGTGTCTTGTCCATCCTTGGTCCAAAGTGATTCCGGTATCTGGGAAATCATTTCCTCTACCTTGGACAGACACCTATTTACAACAACAGTGTGTGACATTAATCTTGTTGGGGAATCTAGCATATCCTGCACTTCCTGAGCGTGGTTTTCGGGTATGTCCAAGAACACACCTTCAGGAGTACAATATATGACACATCCCATTTTGCACAGTAAATCTCTCCCTAGGAGATTAGTCGGAGCCGATGCAGCCAGCAGAAAAGAATGCTTGGTATGCAAAGGCCCTATCGTAATCTCTGCAGGTTTGCTTAAAGGGTAGTGTTGTACTACTCCTGTTACTCCCATGGCTGGAATTGTTTTACCAGTGGTTCTCATGCCCACGGTCGAATTTATCACTGACTTGGCCGCCCCCGTATCTACAAGGAAATTTAGAGATTTGCAAGCTACATCAATTGTGACCTCGGGTTCACTTCCAAGGCTCGCAATTAATTTCACTGGCTGCAGATTACAGGTGTGGCCCCACCCCTATTGTATGTGGTGACCTCCCTGCATTGCGCTGGCAGCTATTACCTGTGAAGGGGGTAAATGGGAACTATCAGAGACTTGCCAGTCTCTTCTTGGGGGATACCTTTTTGTTTCCCCTGCGTGTGGCTCATAACTCCGTCTCTGCGGTCCTTGATCCCAATTTCGTGTGTCATGTCGTTGTCTAGGGGGTTGATATGAGTTTTGTGCACTTTTAAATCTACAGTCTCGTGCGAAATGTCCCTCTTTATGACAGTAATAACAAGTTACCACATTTGACTTACCCACAGGGGTCTGAGACCTATGCTGAGTTGGCCTTGTGGTAAGGGCCTGTATACTTACAGCCATCAGCTTATCACTTTGCGACTCCCTGTGTCTGGTGATGTTCCGATCATGATCAATAGCGGCCTCTCTCAAAGTAGCCACCGACAAACCTCGCCAACATGGTTGGGTGGTCTGTACCCTCGTCCTCAATACTTCCTTTAAACCATCCATTAACACAGATACTGCTACTTCTCTATGATTCACATTTGACTTAATATCTTCTATCCCTGTATACTTAGCCATTTCTTGTAGTGCCCGATGAAAATAATCAGCAGCTGTTTCTCCCTCCTTTTGCTTGATGGAGAAAGTTTTGTTCCATTTAGCAACAGCTGGGAAATATACTCCCAGCTGCAAGTTAATTCTTTTCACATTATCTTGATTGTACTCCTCAGTAAGGGGTACTTCTTCATCTAGTCTACAGTCAGTTATAAAACTCGCTGAGTCGACATTGGAGGGTAAACATGCCCTCAGCAATGTCTGCCAATCTTTGTTATTGGGCTCCACAGTATGTCCTAGCTCTCTAATGTACTTCTGGCTTGCAACTAGATCTTTCCTAGGATCAGGGAATTCAGACACCATTGATCTTAATTCCGTTCGGGAAAAGGGGCAGTGCATGGCGATGTTTCTGACAGGGGTGACTCCTGAAGTGTCAGTTTTCCCATTTGGTACTGCAATTACCCTAACGGGATTAAGTTCAATAACATCATTCTGAGTAGATTCTACAACATGTGGTGTAATGGTTTCAGCATAGTGTACAGTGCCGTACTTACCAGTTGATACGACCTCACCTGTCCCTCCACTAGGGGCCTTTGATACTGCTCTTACTGGTTGGGATGTGCCCACTGTTGTTTCTGCTATGGTAGCTGCTAGAGAGAGTGCCGATATTGTTGTGGGTTCATCCTCTTGGTCACAATCCTGGGGAAAGTTTAAAACAGGGTACAGCTTGCACGAGTTAGTATTAGCATCAACAATCTTAGTTACATTATTCTTAACATCTATACAGTTACTAAGTGCATGTTTATCATACACCAGTGTGCCATTCTCTGTAACCACTTTCTCTCCCGTTATGTATGGTGGTGGTGGAGCGGTGGCTATCAGTTTCCTGATAGGGTTAGATCCAGCCGCTTGAGCCAATCCTCTCTGTATTTCACCTTCCTGTTGCCATAATTGTAAATAATCATAATGTTTGATCCGTCTCTTTGCAGATTTAATGAGACATATCCTTCTCCTTAGATTTTGTAACACCTTGGGGCTAAAACTGCCTACCCGTGGGAACTTTTCCCCGTCATGCACAGTCATTCTTTCCCATTCATCGCACAAAACCTCTGTGTGTGAACCGTATTTCTCACACATGATATACCTTGCCGACCCGATTGGTCGGTTTACTGAATCAACCTGGACCAGAGTTGATCGCCCCCTACCTGAACAACTGGCCCCCATCTTTGCAGGTGTTGCTTTCGCTACCTCTGACCTTCAAATCAGGGTCTTCAGCGAACCCTTACAAAAACCAAGATGTCCGGGGAAGACTGACGGTGAAAGTTTACCGAGTACCTCCACTCACTCGCCCACGTCGACCAATACGCCCACACACTGCCTTAGCGCTGGCGTACTCAACCTAGGGCCCCTGCGACCTGAACCTCTATTTACTGGAACATGTGGGTGTGATCCGAAGAGCACTTAACCCTTCCCAGTAAACATCAGTTGCTGGAGAATTCCTGAGTGACCAGCGAACCTCCCTTAAAATAAAATAAATTACACAAATCACGTTAGAATGTACAAATAGCGTTTATGACCCCTCTAGCGTACGCAAATGGTACTGGGTCAAGTTACTAACTAATGCACACAATTACATGCGGTACAATCGTTCTGCACATAAGCAACTAATCTTATGTGCGGAACGACCAGTGGAATCGAAAATTGTGGCTGCGAATTCCTTCAGCCAGAGCTTAATGGCCTATATGGGTATTGCACCAACCCTCCTGGTGTTGTGCTTCTTGATTCTATCTGTAGCGGACTTCCTAGTCCACTGTACCTAGACCTCCTGGTCTGTCTCTGGACCTCCTGGTCCGTTATCTCTAATGCTCTTATTTTAATATGTTAACAAGGGATGCCTCCCAAGCCACCGTGCTGTCACTTTCACGTATGTACCTCACGAGAACTCTATTTCCTGTGATTCCACCCAAAAATGAGAAACTTATATATATGTATACACACTCTTTCACCTCATATACTCTTTACTTTCGTTTCTGCGCAGAAATCCCTTTACATTCAGTATCACAGTCTAGTCCCGAAAGGAGTTACAACTAGAGAAGGATTATTTACGCTAAAATTTAGGACACTGAGATTGACTTGCGCTATTATCGCATTGCCTCCGTATCGCCTACTAAAACAATACTATCGTGATTTGTATTACGTGGGTGTACCCATACGCTCCGTTGCGTAATATACGCTACGTGCGTCAGCCCTTGCGTTGCGTACGCTTGTCCCGCCCTTTGTTAGGGACACGTGTACATAGGCCAGACACGTCCACAGTAACACGAGTAACACGTTTATATCAATGTGAATGATCTTTAACTGTAATCATTTACTGAACACCACACAGAACTTCCTTGTATCTTAGGCAAGCCGTGTGCGTGTATTACAAATTACTCCCTTACGTATTAATTTTACTTTTAACTACCAATAGCAACAAATCTTCCTCAGCACGTTATCAATGATAAATGGCAAACAGGAAAGCGAGATGTGAAATTACACAAATGACAAATGCAGGTGTGTGCGTGTGTTGTGTACGCAATGCGTATCAAACAGAAATAAAACAGTTTTAAAAGACAATAGCGTACTGTTCTTACCTTCCGGTTCCGGATTCCACCAGCACTCCTACAGCGTAGCGATGCAGACGCTTATCTAGTCAGCACTACCGTATCCCTCACCACCAACACGGATACAAAAGGGATACGCCTTCCCGCCCTTTGCTGACAGATAAAGTCTGCTTGTATTCGCTAGAGCGGATATGTGGAGGACGGACGAGCCGCCAATTGATAAAGCTAAATATTTATCTTATAACATTCACTATATATTGGTAAGAGACTCAGTACGCAATGGGCGTACGGGGTACCGTAAGGGTACGCACTTAGCGTAGCAGACGCTAGGCCGTGGTCGAGACGCACGAGCGACACGTTCGCTCACGGCTTACGCTGGGTATCGAGCACGCTATAGGCGGTCCGAGTACCGTAATGCTACGCTACTAGCGTAGCGGACGCCGTGCCCACAAGAGGAACACGAGCGGCGCAGACGCTCACAGGATGACACACAGTAAACCTTGTATGCAACACAATGAAAGGCTGAGCCTATACTGTAAACCTTGGTTTTGTATTGTGAACACAATGCAATGCTAATTAACCTCTATTATATAAAAGCTTCTTGAGCGATTGAGACGCTCTGAATACTCTCAGCAATGTAATAAACACACAATACGCTTCCGAATGTGTGCTCTGAATTTGAATGTGTGCTAGCGTGAATTCAGGGATGATAAAGAAATATATTTTCTTTATCGCGTATAAGCATATATATTTTAAACAGGACGTATATTGTCGTATTGTTGTCATAAGTTGAATAAGTGCATATTGATAGAGTGGGTCTGTTTCAGTTTGGATTGTGTTTTAGCGGGAAGCTGTGCAAGCGTTTAATCGCATAAGCATAGATAATAAGTATATATAGCAATCAGGCTCTGTGGCTATGGAGATTGATTACGCTGTTTGTAAGGAGTAATATATACAGTATAGATTTTGTGGTGGCTTTTAAGTTTAAAGCCATAAGTGAGTACGCTTTTGAGGTGCAGCCTGGGCCTCTGACATGTGGTTGTTGACTACGTAATCAGACACGCACAAGTGTAATCACGTACAAGGTACACAAGGGAATAAGGGTTGTTATTATTATAAGCTTTATAGGGTAACAATCCAAACTGAAAACGATCATTTGATAATACGTTTATTGAACTGTATGATACAGCCTCTGGGAAATTATTGCCAGTTTCTGGGAAGTGACTTTTCTATACAGAAAAATCCAAGTGTGCAAGTGTGGGCATTGAAAGTAAACGTATGCTTATTGAACCAGAGAGGTATACTGCAGGTAACACTGGATTAGAGGGGTGGTCTTCAGTTTGCCAGCTGTCCGGGTCCCGGCGCAGAGTTTACCAGCGCCGGAATCCCGACAGCCGGCATACCGACACTTTTTCTCCCCGTGTTTGCAGCGTGGCGAGCGTAGCGAGCCCACAAGGGGCTCATTTGCACTCGCCACGCTGTCGGTATGCCAGCGGTCGGGATCCCGGCGCCGGTATGCTGGTCGCTGGGAGCCCGGCCGCCGGCATACCATACTACACCCAACAGAAGTCCAGTGGCATATGGCTCACTACCATTTGTGTTAATGAGTTTTGTTGGAGCGCAGTGTATTCGCTCAAGGTGGTAGGGACGTATATAAAAAGAAAGATAACCCAGCGCAAGCTGATAATATTTAGATATCTGCAGCCTCTAATAGTGGGTGTGCTCGTCCCACTAAAAAGAAAAAGAAATCTAAAAAGTTCCTTTTCCCAACAATTGGGAAAAAGAAAGTTGAGGCGCTGATATGAAAATATTATAACAAACAAACCATACGACAGTGTATAAGTAATGATGTATTCAAGCTATAAAACCATTAATATGTATAGAGTACCGGCCGGTAAATATAAACAAATTAATACAATTCTTAAAATAAAACAATTTAAAACAAGTGCATTCCTGTATCTGAAAGGCTACACTCCAAGATATCCTTTGAAAAAAACATGTATCAAAATGCTCACAAAAAGTATATGTATATATATATGTATGTATAATGTCCAACTTCGGAATTAAAGATACACTTCCCGTCCGCTGGTGGCAATTCCTTTTTATGCGGACATATCTGGAAGTCCGTGGAGTATTTTATAATACAAGGTTGGTATATGTGATACTCAGGGTGGAATATTGATTTACTCAGAGTCTTGTATTGTGGAGCAGTCACTTAATGATTATAACCCAGAGTGTGCACGCTATAAGCAGTCTTTGTATTACTATACAGCAAGAGGGGCACTCTTATCCTTCGTGCAGGTATTGATAGACTGAGTGATGGGGAAAATTAGACGGCAAGGATTTTTATTATTAACACGAGGTGTTTATCATGTGCTCACCTCGTCCTCCACACTGGTCAGACTGCCGCTTCCAAATTGGGCTGCCAGCGTTATTGCAACCGCTCGTCTTTCCCACCTCTATTATACGGGTATCTCCCTCTGCGACGCGACGTTAGACACTGTGCTGCACCCGGGCTGGCCGGCAGATGTTACTTCTCGTGCCGCCCGCCTCCACACCAGGTCATCAATGCTGCTGGGACACTTGTCTCTCCTGCAGCCGTCTCCTCGTCAATGTCTGCTTGCCTGCACTGTCCGGCTCCACGCTGCCGTTTGGCAGCCGTTGTTCTCCGTCTCACTCCTCCTCAGGTATCCTCAATTGCAGAGCAAAATGACCAGTAAATGGCAATACCGGCTAGAGGTACACTCATCAGAATGTTTACGCGTTTCTCTGCCTTTAAAACACTCGGCAGCTTCTTCAGAACAGAATGGGACTGTCTGTATAGCAATGTGTATTTAAAACATTCCTTGATTAGATACACCTGTATGGAGTTTAGATTTAACCACTCCTATTTTAACTCTTTCCAGTGTATCATTGCCAATACAGACTGCCTCTCATTAAAATACACAGAAATTATACACGTTTATATACATTATTATTTTATTTATGTTGTTTGTATTAATGGCTTCATTGAGATGTGTGTCATCAGGAATATTCTACAAATACATAGCGAATATTATAGTACATTATAAATATAAGAAACAAAAAATAAAAAATAATAAAATTATTACAATATCACCTATCATTCGTACTACGACCATTTTCAATATAGGTGTATATAATTAGTTAAATAAATAAGAACAATAAAAACAAAAAGAGGGGTATTTCTATTACTCCACTTGCTGCAACATCTAGATATGATTGTTTTTAAAGATATACATGATAAATATATAGCATATGAAACATCTCTTCAGTTGTCACTAGTATCGATAATCAAGCTGGAGCAAGGTCTTAGATGTTATTCAACTCAACTGTATCATTGAGTCCATGGGGAACTAGCGTGTCCAGTCTATATATCCAGAAAGCTTCTCTTCTGCAGAGCAAATTGAATCTATCACCGCCCCGTTTTGTGCATTTGACAGATTCAATTGCCCTAACATTAATACTACTGAGAGTATCTGATTTCATACATTGTGAAATGTGGCTTGAAAGGGGGTGTGTCTTAATTCCCTTATTTATATTTCGCCAGTGTTCCATAAATCTAGTGTGTAACATGCGAGTGGTTCTTCCCACGTATTGCTTGCCACACCCACATTGGATTACATAAATAATATATGATGATCTACAATGCAAAAATTTTTTTATAGTAAATGTTTTTCCATTACTATTTGAAATGAATTCTGTGGTTTTTCTCAGGGCATGTTTACAGGTGGTACACGTGGGTTTTCCGCAGGCATGGAACCCCTTGGGGCGTTCTGGCAGCCATGTTTTATTATTTATCCGTTCTTGTTGGAAATGGCTCTTAACTAATAATGATTGAAGGTTGGTAGATCTTCTAAAGATTACTGTACCTTCCAAGTCCACATTTTCACGTAGTATGTTATCTAATTTAAGTAGAGCTGAATTCTTTTTTATAATAGACCTAATTTTAAATGCACAGTTATTATATTGCGTAGTAAACAAAGCAGTCCTATCTGTATTACCTACGCTGTTCGGTTTTTTAGAAGTCTGCAGAAGTTTTGCTCGGTCTATTTGATTGACCTCTATTAAAGCTTTCTGTAGTATTTTATCCGGATATCCCTGTTCTAAAAATGATTTATATAGTTTGGCCGACTGTTCCTTAAAACTACTATCTGTTCCACAATTTCTTTTCAGCCTTATAAATTGTCCCTTAGGGATATTCGTCTTCCATGATGTTTTATGAGAGCTTGTGAAATTTAAGTACCGATTTTGGTCAACTGGCTTAATATATGTTTGTGTAATTAATTTGCCTTCAGTAACGTGTAATGAAATATCCAAAAAATTAATAAAAGTTTTGTGTATATTAAACGTGAAGTGTAAACCAAACTCATTATTATTTAAATTAGATGCAAATTGTTGTGCAGACAGTAAATCCCCATCCCAAATGAAAAACAAATCATCTATAAATCTGCCATATAGGGCGAGGTTTGCTCCATATGTCTCCCCCCATATATGATGTTCTTCGAATCTACCCATAAATAGATTTGCTAGACTCGGAGCAAACCCCGCCCCCATCGCAGCACCACGTGTCTGTAAAAAAAACTGTGAATTGAACGTGAAGCAATTGTGACCTAAAATAAATTGTATAGATTGTAAAATGAAGTTCCGTAACTGCGGTGACATATTAGGATCTTGTAGAAGATAGTGTTCTACAGCTTTTATTCCCAATGTATGAGAAATATTAGAATATAAGGCTTCAACGTCACACGTCATTAGCAGGTAATTTTGTTTCCAAGGAACATTATTCACTAAGTTCAGGAAATGAGTAGTGTCTTTGATATAGGACCGCAGACCTTTTACATGATCCTGTAGATAGTGATCAACAAAAAGTGATAAGTTACTAGTGAGGGACCCTATACCAGAAATAATAGGGCGACCCGGGGGTGTGGTGAGGGATTTGTGAATTTTGGGCAAATAATAAAAAGTAGGAGTGACAGGATGTGTATTAAATAAAAAATTGTAAATGTCTTTCGTGATGGCACTCTCTTCCAGACCTGTGGTTAACAGGTCTGACAGTTGTCTGAGAAAGAGGGGGGTGGGATCATGATCCAATTTTTTATAGTAATGTGTGTTGGACAATTGTCTATTGACCTCCGTCAAATAGTCCTCTGTATTTAGTATCACGATCCCACCCCCCTTGTCTGCTGGTTTAATAATAATGGTTTTGTCAGAATATAGAGTTTTAATTGCTTTTCTTTCCCCTTTATTAAGGTTATCCTTAAATTTTTTCTTTTCTGACAATTCACACATATTCCTAAAGTGTTCTAACGTGCTATTGTAAAAACTCTCAATGAAAGGACCTCTATATTGTAAGGGGTAAAATTCTGACTTTTTTCTTTGTGCAAAATTATTTTTGGTGTCATAAATTTTTACAGTATCATCATTATTACTAGATCCTCCCTCTTGTTGTAGGAGCTCTAATACCTCAATGGCTGTATTGTCCTCCTGATCTAAGATAATTGGTACCCCCACAATTTGCTTCTGTTTAATAGTTTTTAGTGCAAAATAACGTTTACGACTCAGAGTCCTGACATACCTATTAAGATCGACAAATAGGCTGAAAAGATTAGGTTTCATTACTGGAGCAAAATTTAATCCTTTTTCGAGAAGGGCCAATTCATGTTCATTTAAATTTTTTCGAGATAAATTGAAAATTCCCTTGCCAGTAGTTTTTATCTTGTGCACAGACTTTTTGTAGGATTTTCTTCTCCCTCCCCGACACCCCCTTTTCCGTTTTCCCTTGGTCTTTTTTGTCCCCCTCCTGTTGAGAACCTGGAGTGGGGTGGGAATCGTCTCTCTAAAAAAACTTCACTATGGGGAGACATTTCTAAGTCATCTTCAGTTTCTGACTGTCTGAAGTTTTGGTAGTATTTGGGTGAGGGCTGGTGAATAGGGGATTCATAGTCATTAAGGACCTCATATCTGTTTTTATGTGCAAAATTCACATGTCTGTATACATCTCTAGATGGTCTTCTATTATGAGGACCATACGCTAGTGTTCTCTCTGATTGGTTCTTTCTATTATTTGAACCATATCTGGATCGCTGTTTCCATTGCGTATAGTGTGGTTTCCTATATACCTCATTATTAGTATTATGATTATTATAATTTCTCCTTGGATCTATACGATCCATATTATTCCTCCTATTATAGCTATGAATTTCCCCTCTCTGGTAGTCTTGCCTGTCTCTACTGATTTTATTTTCCTTACGTGCCACAAGAATTTGTTCATAATTCTCAATTTTTTTGTTCACTCTGATATCTCTCTCTACAAAATCCGAATTACCATCAAACACTTTCAGTTCTTTTTGTATGGATTCTATTTCCACCTGTAGTTCCCTAACTTTTTCCTCTCTATAGCGAATGAGAAGTTTCATTAGACTCTTTGAGCAGACATCTAAAATCTGATTCCAATCCTCTGTAAAGGATTTGTCTTCACTGAATGTGGATGTTTTTAATATTCTTAAACCTCTGGGTATTAAGTTGTTATCCAAGTACTTTTGTAGAGTAACTTGGTCCCACCAATGTCTCATCTCTGCTGTGCAGAGATGTTCTAATTTGTTAAACAAGCTGTGCATGCTCAGAGAGTCTCCCTCAGTCTCCGTGGCTATAATTGATACTGTATCCTTAAGATAGCCACTTCTCCTCTGCATTCTATCTGCCACACATCTCAATGAAGCCATATTTGATCAGCCTGCAGCTAGGTTAGAGCAAATACTGGAAAAATATAAAAAGAAAGATAACCCAGCGCAAGCTGATAATATTTAGATATCTGCAGCCTCTTATACCACTTTTACACTCGCACTCCCGGGTCACTCCCGGGATGCTTCCCGGGATGCATCCCGGGATGCATTCCCGGGACTGACCCCTTTCACACTGCATTAAGACCTGGGATCGACCCGGGACAGCCCCATTTACACTGATCCCGGGATATCCCTGCAAATGCATTAGTATGTCATTAGAAATGGCCTTGGGCTCAGAAAAGATGACATCAGCTTTTCTGAGCCCAAGAAAGCTCCAATCCAAGTCCTTTTAACAGTCCCGGGATAGTGAATCCCGGGACGGACCCTTTCACACTACACAGCTTCCCGGGACGGTCCCGGGTTCAACCCTGCTTTTGACCTGGGATGAAATCCCGGGATGCTCGTCCCGGGAAATTGTCCATGTACCCATTTACACTGAGAAGAATCCTGGGATGATGCGCGTTCACGTGCAATATCCCGGGATTTTCCTGCGAGTGTAAAAGGGGTATAATAGTGGGTGTGCTCGTCCCACTAAAAAGAAAAAGAAATCTAAAAAGTTCCTTTTCCCAACAATTGGGAAAAAGAAAGTTGAGGCGCTGATATGAAAATATTATAACAAACAAACCATACGACAGTGTATAAGTAATGATTTATTCAAGCTATAAAACCATTAATATGTATAGAGTACCGGCCGGTAAATATAAACAAATTAATACAATTCTTAAAATAAAACAATTTAAAACAAGTGCATTCCTGTATCTGAAAGGCTACACTCCAAGATATCCTTTGAAAAAAACATGTATCAAAATGCTCACAAAAAGTATATGTATATATATATGTATGTATAATGTCCAACTTCGGAATTAAAGATACACTTCCCGTCCGCTGGTGGCAATTGCTTTTTATGCGGACATATCTGGAAGTCCGTGGAGTATTTTATAATACAAGGTTGGTATATGTGATACTCAGGGTGGAATATTGATTTACTCAGAGTCTTGTATTGTGGAGCAGTCACTTAATGATTATAACCCAGAGTGTGCACGCTATAAGCAGTCTCTGTATTACTATACAGCAAGAGGGGCACTCTTATCCTTCGTGCAGGTATTGATAGACTGAGTGATGGGGAAAATTAGACGGCATGGAGCTCATTTGCACTCGCCACGCTGTCGGTATGCCAGCGGTCGGGATCCCGGCGCCGGTATGCTGGTCGCTGGGAGCCCGGCCGCCGGCATACCATACTACACCCAACAGAAGTCCAGTGGCATATGGCTCACTACCATTTGTGTTAATGAGTTTTGTTGGAGCGCAGTGTATTCGCTCAAGGTGGTAGGGACGTAGCCTTGTGAAATCGTCTCTGTGATTGTAGAGCACACAGATAATAAGTACCTTTGTGCCGTGCAATTGGACTGCACAGTTGCGTATAATAGTTTATCACATATTATACGCAAACGTGATTTGTGTAAAGGAAACAGGTAAAAAGAACTCACAAAGGGTCGGGGGGTGAAGAGTCTGTACCACCCCTAATTCAAACGATACTTTTGCGAGTCTGAGACTTGTAGGAAACACGCTCGTTCTCTCAGTGTACAGTACAGGTCATATAGCTTCTACCTAGTAGGAGATAGATAATTGGAATAGGAGTGAAGAGTATACCATTCCTAATTCAGATCTATTTCCATATTCCTGGTGGTAAGTGACCACGTTAGGAACCTCGCTGGATGCATTTATCACTTGACTGCTGGTACATGGTATAGCAGCTGAGAAGGAGTCGAGCGAGAGCTGCTTAGAAAGTCTCTCACCTTCATTTCATAGGAGGTGCATTAAGGTTTGCTAAAAACCGCAATGAGGGCTAAGTGCACTTGTGAAATGACTGAGTAGGCAACTGAGGTTCAAGTTGCTGAGGGCCCGAAAGGGACAGCTCATTTTGTTATGGCTTTTGGTGATTATTGGGAACGTATGACTGACGAGTGTAAAACTTCATTTCTCTAACGTCCTAAGTGGATGCTGGGGACTCCGTAAGGACCATGGGGAATAGCGGCTCCGCAGGAGACTGGGCACATCTAAAGAAAGCTTTAGGACTATCTGGTGTGCACTGGCTCCTCCCCCTATGACCCTCCTCCAAGCCTCAGTTAGATCTCTGTGCCCGAACGAGAAGGGTGCACACTAGGGGCTCTCCTGAGCTTCTTAGTGAAAGTTTTAGTTTAGGTTTTTTATTTTCAGTGAGACCTGCTGGCAACAGGCTCACTGCATCGAGGGACTAAGGGGAGAAGAAGCGAACTCACCTGCGTGCAGAGTGGATTGGGCTTCTTAGGCTACTGGACATTAGCTCCAGAGGGACGATCACAGGCCCAGCTTGGATGGGTCCCAGAGCCGCGCCGCCGGCCCCCTTACAGAGCCAGAAGGCAGAAGAGGTCTGGAAAATCGGCGGCAGAAGACGTCCTGTCTTCAACAAGGTAGCGCACAGCACTGCAGCTGTGCGCCATTGCTCTCAGCACACTTCACACTCCGGTCACTGAGGGTGCAGGGCGCTGGGGGGGGCGCCCTGAGACGCAATAATAAACACCTTGGATGGCAAAAAATGCATCACATATAGCTCCTGGGCTATATGGATGCATTTAACCCCTGCCAAAATACATAAAAAAACGGGAGATAAGGCCGCCGATAAGGGGGCGGAGCCTATCTCCTCAGCACACTGGCGCCATTTTCCCTCACAGCTCCGTTGGAGGGAAGCTCCCTGGCTCTCCCCTGCAGTCACTACACTACAGAAAGGGTTAAAAAAGAGAGGGGGGCACAAATTAGGCGCAGTATTAACTATACAGCAGCTATAAGGGGAAAAACACTTATATAAGGTTATCCCTGTATATATATAGCGCTCTGGTGTGTGCTGGCAAACTCTCCCTCTGTCTCCCCAAAGGGCTAGTGGGGTCCTGTCCTCTATCAGAGCATTCCCTGTGCGTGTGCTGTATGTTGGTACTTTTGTGTCGACATGTATGAGGAGAAAAATGATGTGGAGACGGAGCAGATTGCCTGTAATAGTGATGTCACCCCCTAGGGGGTCGACACCTGAGTGGATGAACTGTTGGAAGGAATTACGTGACAGTGTCAGCTCTGTATAAAAGACAGTGGTTGACATGAGACAGCCGGCTACTCAGCTTGTGCCTGTCCAGACGTCTCATAGGCCGTCAGGGGCTCTAAAGCGCCCGTTACCTCAGATGGCAGATATAGACGCCGACACGGATACTGACTCCAGTGTCGACGGTGAAGAGACAAATGTGACTTCCAGTAGGGCCACACGTTACATGATTGAGGCAATGAAAAATGTTTTACACATTTCTGATAATACGAGTACCACCAAAAAGGGGTATTATGTTCGGTGAGGAAAAACTACCTGTAGTTTTCCTGAATCTGAGAAATTAAATGAGGTGTGTGATGATGCGTGGGTTTCCCCCGATAACAACTGATAATTTCTAAAATGTTATTGGCATTATATCCTTTCCCGCCAGAGGTTAGGGTGCGTTGGGAAACACCCCCTAGGGTGGATAAAGCGCTCACACGCTTGTAAGGGCTCTATCCTCTCCTGAGATGGCCGCCCTTAAGGATCCTGCTGATAGAAAGCAGGAGGGTATCCTAAAATGTATTTACACACATACTGGTGTTATACTGCGACCAGCAATCGCCTCAGCCTGGATGTGCAGTGCTGGGTTGGCGTGGTCGGATTCCCTGACTGAAAATATTGATACCCTAGATAGGGACAGTATATTTTTGCCTATAGAGCATTTGAAAGATGCATTTCTATATATGAGTGATGCACAGCGGAATATTTGCCGACTGGCATCAAGTCTAAGTGCGTTGTCCATTTCTACCAGTAGAGGGTTATGGACACGTCAGTGGTCAGGTGATGCGTATTCCAAACGGCATTTGGAAGTATTGCCTTATTAAGGGAGGAGTTATTTGGGGTCGGTCTTTCAGACCTGGTGGCCACGGCAACAGCTGGGAAATCCACGTTTGTACCCCAGGTCGCCTCTCAACATGAGAAGACGCCGTATTATCAGGCGCAGTCTTTTCGTGGATAAGCGGGCAAAAGGTTCCTCATTTCTGCCCCGTGACAGAGGGAGAGGAAAAAGGCTGCAGAAATCAGCCAGTTCCCGGGAACAGAAACCCTCTCCCGCCTCTGCCAAGCCCTCAGTATACGCTGGGGCTTTACAAGCAGAATCAGGCACGGTGGGGGGCCCGTCTCAATGAATTTCAGCGCGCAGTGGGCTCACTCGCAAGTAGACCCCTGGATCCTTCAGGTGATATCTCAGGGGTACAAATTAGAATTCGAGACGTCTCCCCCTCGCCGTTTCCTAAAGTCGGCTTTACCGATGTCTCCTTCTGACAGGGAGACAGTTTTGGAAGCCATTCACAAGCTGTATTCCCAGCAGGTGATAATCAAGATACCCCTCCTGCAACAGGGAACGGGGTATTATTCCACACTGTTGTGGTACCGAAGCCGGACGGCTCGGTGAGACCGATTCTAATTCTAAAATCTTTGAACACTTACATACAGAGGTTCAAATTCAAGATTGAGTCACTCAGAGCAGTGATTGCGAACCTGGAAGAAGGGGACTACATGATGTCTCGGGACATCAAGGATGCTTACCTTCATGTCAAAATTTACCCTTCTCACAAAGGGTACCTCAGGTTTATGGTACAGAACTGTCACTATCAGTTCAGACGCTGCCGTATGGATGGTCCACGGCACCCCGGGTCTTTACCAAGGTAATGGCCGAAATGATGATATTCCTTCAAAGGAAGGGAATTTTAGTTATCCCTTACTTGGACGATTCCCTGATAAGGGTAAGATCCAGGGAACAGTTGGAGGTCGGTGTAGCACTATCTCAGGTAGTGTTGCTGCAGCACGGTTGGATTCTCAATATTCCAAAATCGCAGCTGGTTCCGACGACTTGTCTTCTGTTCCTAGGGATGATCCTGGACACAGTCCAGAAAAAGGTGTTTCTCCCGGAGGAGAAAGCCAGGGAGTTATCCGAGCTAGTCAGGAACCTCCTAAAACCGAGCCAAGTCTCAGTGCATCAATGCACAAGGGTTCTGGAAAAAATGGTGGCTTCCTACGAAGCAATCCCATTCGGCAGATTCCACGCAAGAACTTTCCAGTGGGACCTGCTGGACAAATGGTCCGGGTCGCATCTTCAGATGCATCAGCGGATAACCCTGTCACCAAGGACAAGGGTGTCCCTCCTGTGGTGGTTGCAGAGTGCTCATCTTCTAGAGGGCCGCAGATTCGGCATTCAGGACTGGGTCCTGGTAACCACGGATGCCAGCCTGCGAGGCTGGGGAGCAGTCACACAGGGAAGGAATATCCAGGACTTATGGTCAAGCCTGGAGACATCACTTCACATAAATATCCTGAAGCTAAGGGACATTTACAATGCTCTAAGCTTAGCAAGACCTCTGCTTCAAGGTCAGCCGGTGTTGATCCAGTCGGACAACATCACGGCAGTCACCCACGTAAACAGACAGGGTGGCACAAGAAGCAGGAGGGCAATGGCAGAAGCTGCAAGGATTCTTCGCTGGGCGGAAAATCATGTGATAGCACTGTCAGCAGTATTCATTCCGGGAGTGGACAACTGGGAAGCAGACTTCCTCAGCACGACCTCCACCCGGGAGAGTGGGGACTTCACCCAGAAGTCTTCCACATGATTATAAACCGTTGGGAAAAACTCGACAGGTATTGCGCCAGGTCCAGGGACCCTCAGGCAATAGCTGTAGACGCTCTGGTAACACCGTGGATGTACCAGTCAGGGTATGTGTTCCCTCCTCTGCCTCTCATACCCAAGGTACTGAGATTGATAAGATGGAGAGGAGTAAGCACTATATTCGTGGCTCCGGATTGGCCAAGAAGGATTTGGTAACCGGAACTTCAAGAGATGCTCACGGAGGATCCGTGGCCTCTACCTCTAAGAAGGGACCTGCTCCAGCAAGGACCCTGTCTGTTCCAAGACTTACCGCGGCTGCGTTTGACGGCATGGCGGTTGAACGCCGGATCCTGAAGGAAAAAAGGCATTCCGGATGAAGTCATCCCTATCCTGATCAAAGCCAGGAAGGATGTAACCGCAAAAACATTATCACCGCAATTGGCGAAAATATGTTGCGTGGTGCGAGGCCAGTAAGGCCCGACGGTGGAAATTCAACTGGGTCGATTCCTACATTTCCTGCAAACAGGAGTGCCTATGGGCCTGAAATTGGGGTCCATTAAGGTTCAAATTTCGGCCCTGTCAATTTTCTTCCAAAAAGAACTAGCTTCAGTCCCTGAAGTTCAGACGTTTGTAAAAGGGGTACTGCATATACAGCCTCCTTTTGTGCCTCCAGTGGCACTTTGGGATCTCAATGTAGTTTTGGGTTCCAAAAGTCACATTGGTTTGAACCACTTAAATCTGTGGAGTTAAAATATCTCACATGGAAAGTGGTCATGCTGTTGGCCCTGGCCTGGGCCAGGCGCGTGTCAGAATTGGCGGCTTTATCCTGAAAAAGCCCTTATCTGATGTTCCATTCGGACAGGGCGGAATTGAGGACTCGTCCTCAGTTTCTCCCTAAGGTGGTTTCAGCGTTTCACCTGAACCAACCTATTTGTGGTGCCTGCGGCTACTAGGGACTTGGAGGACTCCAAGTTGCTAGACGTTGTCAGGGCCCTGAAAATATATGTTTCCAGGACGGCTGGAGTCAGGAAATCTGACTCGCTGTTTATCCTGTATGCACCCAACAAGCTGGGTGCTCCTGCTTCTAAGCAGACTATTGCTCGTTGGATTTGTAGTACAATTCAGCTTGCACATTCTGTGGCAGGCCTGCAACAGCCAAAAATCTGTAAATGCCCACTCCACAAGGAAGGTGGGCTCATCTTGGGCGGCTGCCCGAGGGGTCTCGGCTTTACAACTTTGCCGAGCAGCTACTTGGTCAGGAGCAAATACGTTTGTAAAATTATACAAAATTGATATCCTGGCTGAGGAGGACCTGGAGTTCTCTCATTTGGTGCTGCAGAGTCATCCGCATTCTCCCGCCCGTTTGGGAGCTTTGGTATAATCCCCATGGTCCTTACGGAGTCCCCAGCATCCACTTAGGACGTTAGAGAAAATAAGAATTTACTTACCGATAATTCTATTTCTCATAGTCCGTAGTGGATGCTGGGCACCCATCCCAAGTGCGGATTGTCTGCAATACTTGTACATAGTTATTGTTACAAAAATCGGGTTATTATTGTTGTGAGCCATCTTTCAGAGGCTCCTCTGTTATCATGCTGTTAACTGGGTTCAGATCACAGGTTATACGGTGTGATTGGTGTGGCTGGTATGAGTCTTACCCGGGATTCAAAATCCTTCCTTATTGTGTACGCTCGTCCGGGCACAGTATCCTAACTGAGGCTTGGAGGAGGGTCATAGGGGGAGGAGCCAGTGCACACCAGATAGTCCTAAAGCTTTCTTTAGATGTGCCCAGTCTCCTGCGGAGCCGCTATTCCCCATGGTCCTTACGGAGTCCCCAGCATCCACTACGGACTATGAGAAATAGAATTATCGGTAAGTAAATTCTTATTTTCCCAAGATTGGTAGTTTTGATCCAGAGGTATTGAATATGGTGAGAAGTAAAATTTGCTTGATAAAATCACGCAAATTGCGAGTAAAGCACAATGATTGTTTAAACTTATGGCAACAAGAAGGTGAAACACAGAAAGAAATGGCATGCACAGCAAATGCTGGTATAATTGAGAGAGTTACAGCCAATATATATACAGTATATAAAAAAAATAATAATGAGAATAATAAATTAAAATATATGTATTTATGTAACTATGAACTGCCTTGTAAAACTGAGAGTAATATTTACAAATAACATTTTCTTTTCGCCTTTTTACTCCAAGACAGAAGGCGTTACCCTTAGTGTTGAAATACAGTACATAATAATAAGATTTTAAACCTACCGGTAAATCTTTTTCTCCTAGTCCGTAGAGGATGCTGGGGACTCCGTAAGGACCATGGGGAATAGACGGGCTCTGCAGGAGACATGGGCACTAAAAAGAACTTTAGATATGGGTGTGCACTGGTTCCTCCCTCTATGCCCCTCCTCCAGACCTCAGTTAGAGAAACTGTGCCCAGAGGAGACGGACAGTACGAGGAAAGGATTTTTGTTAATCTAAGGGCAAGATTCATAACAGCCCACACCATCCACACCGTATAACATGGATATACGAACCAGTCAACAGTATGAAACAAAACTGCATCAGCCCGAGACTGATCAAAACTGTAACATAACATATGTAAGCAGAAACTATATACAAGTCTTGCAGAATTTAGTCCGCACTGGGACGGGCGCCCAGCATCCTCTACGGACTAGGAGAAAAAGATTTACCGGTAGGTTTAAAATCTTATTTTCTCTTACGTCCTAGAGGATGCTGGGGACTCAGTAAGGACCATGGGGATTATACCAAAGCTCCAAAAGGGGCAGGAGAGTGCGGATGACTCTGCAGCACCGATTGAGCAAACATGAGGTCCTCATCAGCCAGGGTATCAAACTTGTAGAACTTTGCAAAGGTGTTTGAACCCGACCAAGTCGCCGCTCGGCAAAGCTGTAATGTCGAGACACCTCGGGCAGCCGCCCAAGAAGAGCCCACCTTCCTAGTGGAATGGGCCTTTACAGAATTTGGTAACGGCAATCCAGTCGTAGAATGAGCCTTCTGAATCGTGTTACAGATCCAGCGAGCAATAGTCTGCTTAGAAGCAGGAGCGCCAACCTTGTTGGCTGCATACAGGACAAACAGTGCCTCTGTTTTCCTAACCCGAGCCATTCTGGCCACATAAATTTTCAATGCCCTGACCACATCAAGGGACTCGGAATCCTCCAAGTCCCGCGTAGCCACAGGCACCACAATAGGTTGGTTCATATGAAAAGATGAAACCACCTTGGGCAAAAATTGAGGATGAGTGCGCAACTCCGCTCTATCCACATGGAAAACCAGATAGGGGCTTTTGTGAGATAAAGCCGCCAATTCCGACACTCGCCTTGCCGATGCCAAGGCCAACAACATTACCACTTTCCAAGTGAGATACTTTAATTCCACCGTTTTAAGAGGCTCAAACCAGTGAGACTTAAGGAACCGCAACACCACGTTAAGGTCCCAGGGTGCCACTGGAGGTACAAAAGGAGGCTGGATATGCAGCACTCCCTTCACAAAAGTCTGTACTTCCGGAAGAGAAGCCAATTCCTTCTGAAAGAAAATGGATAGGGCCGAAATCTGAACCTTAATGGAGCCTAATTTTAGGCCCAAATTCACTCCAGTCTGTAGGAAGTGAAGGAAACGGCCCAGATGGAATTCTTCCGGAGGAGCATTCCTGGACTCACACCAAGATACATACTTCCGCCATATACGGTGATAATGTTTTGCTGTCACGTCCTTCCTAGCCTTTATCAGAGTAGGAATGACCTCATCCGTAATGCCCTTTTTCGCTAGGATCCGGCGTTCAACCGCCATGCCGTCAAACGCAGCCGTGGTAAGTCTTGGAACAGACAGGGCCCCTGTTGTAACAGGTCCTCTCTGAGAGGAAGAGGCCATGGATCTTCTGTGAGCATTTCCTGCAGATCCGGATACCAGGCCCTTCGAGGCCAATCTGGAACAATGAGAATTGTCTGTACTCCTCTTCGTCTTATGATTCTCAATATCTTGGAGATGAGAGGAAGAGGAGGAAACACATAGACCGACTGGAACACCCACGGTGTCACCAGGGCGTCCACTGCTACCACCTGAGGGTCCCTTGACCTGGCGCAATACCTCAGTAATTTTTTGTTGAGGCGTGACGCCATCATGTCTATCTGAGTCAGTCCCCACTGACTTGCAATCTCTGCGAAGACTTCCTGATGAAGTCCCCACTCTCCTGGATGTAGATCGTGTCTGCCGAGGAAGTCTGCTTCCCAGTTGTCCACTCCCGGAATGAAGACTGCTGTCAGAGCGCTTACATGATTTTCCGCCCAGCGAAGAATCCTGGTGGCTTCTGCCATTGCCACTCTGCTCTTTGTTCCGCCTTGGCGGTTTACATGAGCCACTGCGGTGATGTTGTCTGACTGATGTTGTCTGACTGAATCAGAACTGGTAGGTCGCGAAGCAAAGTCTCCGCTTGACGAAGGTCGTCGTATATGGCCCTTAATTCCAGTACGTTGATGTGAAGACAAGCCTCCTGGCTTGACCAGAGACCTTGGAAGTTTCTTCCCTGTATGACTGCTCCCCAACCTCGGAGGCTCGCGTCCATGGTTATCAGAACCCAGTCCTGAAAGCCGAACCTGCGACCCTCTAGAAGGTGAGCACTCTGCAGCCACCACAGGAGAGATACCCTGGCCCTGGGGGACAGGCTGATCATCTGATGAATCTGTAGATGTGACCCGGACCACTTGTCCAGAAGGTCCCACTGAAAAGTCCTCGCATGGAACCTGCCGAATGGAATGGCCTCCTAAGACGCCACCATCTTTCCCAGAACTCGAGTGCAGTGATGCACCGACACCCTTTTTGGCTTCAAGAGGTCCCTGACCAAATTCATGAGTTCTTGGGCCTTTTCCATCAGGAGATAAACCCTTTTCTGGTCTGTATCCAGAATCATGCCAAAGAAAGGCAAACGGGTCGTCGGAACCAACTGTGACTTCGGGATATTGATATTGAGAATCCTGCCGTGCTGCTGCAACACCCTCAGGGAAAGTGATACGCTGTTCAGCAACTGCTCTCTTGATCTCGCTTTTATTAGGAGTACAAGTACGGGATGATTGTGACACCCTGCTTGCACAGGAGCACCATCATTTCCGCCATTACCTTGGTGAAAATCCTCGGGGCCGTGGAAAGCCCAAACGGCAACGTCTGAAATTGGTAATGACAATCCTGTACAGCAAATCTCAGGAACGCCTGATGAGGCGGATATATGGGGACATGAAGGTATGCATCCTTTATGTCCAGGGACACCATATAATCCCCCCCCCCCTTCCAGGCTGGCGATGACCGCTCTGAGCGATTCCATCTTGAACTTGAACCTTTTTAAGTATAGGTTTAAGGATTTTAAATTTAAAATGGGTCTGACCGAACCGTCCAGTTTCGGGACCACAAACAGGGTTGAGTAATACCCAATCCCCTGAACTTTGACCACCACTTGTTGAAGACACAATTTTTTAATTGCATTTAAAACTATCTCCCTCTCTGGGGAAGAAGCCAGTAGGGCCGATTTGAAAAACCGGCGAGGAGGCACCTCTTCGAATTCCAGCTTGTAACCCTGGGAAACAATTTCTATTGCCCTGGGATCCACCTGTGAGTGAACCCAGACGTGGCTGAAAAGTCGAAGACGTGCCCCCACTGGGGCGGACTCCCTCAGCGGAGCCCCAGCGTCATGCGGTGGATTTTGTAGAGGCTGGGGAGGACTTCTGCTCCTGGGAACTAGCTGTAGTTGGCAGCTTTTCCCCCCTGCCCTTACCTCTGGTAAGGAAGGAAGATCCCCGTACTCTCTTGGGTTTATGCGACCGAAAGGACTGCATCTGATAATGTGGCGTTTTCTTAGGCTGTGAGGAAACATAAGGCAAAAAAGTTGATTTACCTGCAGTAGCTGTGGAAACCAGGTCCGTGAAACCTTCCCCAAACAATTCCTCACCCTTGTAAGGCAAAACCTCCATATGCCTCTTCGAGGCGGCATCACCCGTCCATTGTCGGGCCCATAGGGCTAGTCTAGCAGAAATCGCCATAGCGTTGGCTCTGGAACCCAGTAGGCCAACGTCTCTCTGAGCATCTCTCATATATAGGACAGCATCTTTAATATGACCCAGGGTCAATAAAATGGTTTTCTTATCCAGCGCATCTATATCAGCAGATAAGGTATCTGTCCACGCTGCTACAGCGCTACAAACCCAAGCCGACGCTATCGCTGGTCTGAGTAATGTACCAGTATGTGTGTAAATTGACTTCAAGGTAGTCTCCTGCCTGCGATCAGCAGTATCCTTGAGGGTTGCGGTATCTTGAGATGGCAGCGCTACCTTTTTGGATAAGCGTGTCAACGCTTTGTCCACCCTTGGGGAGGATTCCCACCGTATCCTGTCCTTAGCCGGGAAAGGATACGCCATAAGAATCCTTTTGGGAATCTGCAGTTTTTTGTCTGGAGATTCCCAAGCCTTTTCAAATAACTCGTTCAGCTCATGAGATGGGGGAAAGGTTACCTCAGGTTTCTTTTCCTTATACATGCGCACCCTCGTGTCAGGGACCGAGGGGTCATCTGTGATATGCAACACCTCTTTTATTGCAATAATCATATAATGAATACTTTTAGCCAATTTTGGCTGCAACTTCGCATCATCATAGTCGACACTGGAGTCAGAATCCGTGTCGGTATCCGTGTCTACAATTTGGGATAGTGGGCGCTTTTGAGACCCAGAAGGTCCCTGCGACATAGTAAAAGGCAGGCGACGGAAACACCACACTCATTTGCTCCACCTCCTCCCTAGAAGAGCCTTCCGCTTCAGACATGCTGACACACGCGTACCGACACCCCACACACTCAGGGAAATCTCTATTCTGGAGACAGTTCCCCCCACAAGGCCCTTAGGAGAGACAGAGAGAGAGTATGCTAGCACACACCCAGCGCCAATGACTTTGGAAAAAATTGCCAGATAGCGCTTTTTATATATATATTGATTGCGCCAAATTATGTGCCCCCCCTTCTTTAAACCCCTCTGTCACCGTGTTCAGCAGGGGAGAGTCCGGGGAGCCAGCTTCTCAGCGTGTGCTGTGGAGAAAATGGCGCTGGTGAGTGCTGAGGGATTCAAGCTCCGCCCCCTCAGCGGCTGGCTTCGGTCCCGCCCGAATCCATTCAAAAACTGGCGGGGGATACTCATATACAGCCCACAGAGCCAATATATCTATTTTTAACAGTCCTAGAGGTGTAAATTGCTACCCAGGGCGCCCCCCCTGTGCCCTGCACCCATCAGTGCCTGCCGTGTATGTTCTGTGTGGGAGCAATGGTGCGCAGCGTTACCGCTGCACGTTACCTCAGTGAAGATCTGTAAGTCTTCTGCCACCTCTGAAGTCTTCTTATCTTCTTATACTCACCCGGCTTCTATCTTCCGGCTCTGTGAGGAGGACGGCGGCGCGGCTCCGGGACGAACAGCGAGGAGAGACCTGCGTTCCGACTCCCTCTGGAGCTAATGGTGTCCAGGTAGCCTAAGAAGCAGAGCCTAGCATTTAAGTAGGTCTGCTTCTCTCTCCTCAGTCCCTCGATGCAGGGAGCCTGTTGCCAGCAGGCTCCCTGAAAATAAAAAACCTAACAAAATTCTTTCTTTCAGGAAACTCAGGAGAGCTCCCTGTAGTGCACCCAGTCTCCTCTGGGCACAGTATCAAACTGAGGTCTGGAGGAGGGGCAAAGAGGGAGGAGCCAGTGCACACCCATAGCTAAAGTTCTTTTTAGTGCCCATGTCTCCTGCGGAGCCCGTCTATTCCCCATGGTCCTTACGGAGTCCCCAGCCCCCAGCATCCTCTTGGACGTAAGAGAAAACATTTTTCCTCCCACCCTCCTTGAAACACATAAATCTATTTAAAAAGTCTGGTGAAACTAACTAATGATACATATATTTTTTCCTTCTCCATTGATGTAGAGATACGGTGCAGAAACTTATACCCCTTTTCCACTAGCTCTTAGAAACATGGGTAAATGCGCGGGGGTGTGCATTTACCCGTGTTTTGCCCTACTGGAAAAGGATCAAGTGATCCGGGAATCCTACCCGGGTAGCTAGCCGGGTTGAACACGTGTTTAACCCGGCTAGCTGTCTAGTGTGAACGGGTGCCGAGTCGAGGTGGCACGGCTCCCGTTCACAGTGTATAGGGAGGGCGGCGCTGGGAGACCATGTGATCTCCCAGCGCCGCCCCTGCCGCGTCAGTAGTAGCGTCACCAACCCGGCAATATGCCGGGTTGGTGAGCGCTGTTCACAGTAGATATCTCATCTCAAAAGGTGCATTTGATTGAAATTAAAAAAGTTTTGTGTTGTTTGTAATTAATGTGGATTAACTAAATTATATATATATATATATATATATATATATATATATATAAAGGCACTCGCTTTTCCAGCTCATTGGAAAAAGCAAAACAAGCCAGCACTTTAGATGAGAAAACGAAGAAGAATTATTCCATATCAAGGCGACAAGTGTACATACAGGCACAGCCCAACAGCTGTTTCAACCGATACAGGTCTTCCTCAGGGGCTATCTGAGCAGTGTCTAGCACAGGGATATAAACATAAATTGGCGCCAAAACAGCAAAAAACCAGCATCCAATGGGAGGAGAGGGAGGCGGGACAAGCCCTGTATTTTTTTTTTATGTGAGAAAACGAAGAAGATTTATTCCATATCAAGGCGACAAGTGTACATACAGGCACAGCCCGCGGCTCCCCCGGCTCTCCAGCTCCGTCGTGTCATCGCTAATGTAAACAAAGCCAGCGCCGTCCCTGGCAACGGCTCTGGTGCGCTGTGTGCGAGGAGGGGGACACCAGCACAGACAACACTGAGCCCGCACAGGGGACGGGGACAGTGTAGGCTGCACACGGTATACAACAAGACATGGAATGTGGCATGACATAAAAAAGTGTAAAATATAGCGCTGAAAGAGAAAAAAACATATACTACATAATCACACAATGCACAATGCATAAACAAAAAGAATAACCAATGCAAGATGCAAATAAGAGAATGCGCTCCGCTGGGTGTCGCTGATAAAAAGGTGTCAAACAATAGCCATAAACTGTCCCGTATGGACAGATCTCTGAAGCACTAACGATCATTAAGGCACTGTAGGCATTAAATGGACCAATAGGTCTAACTCAATCATATATCAGAAATGACAGCGCAGTTAATGGCACAAATGGTGGTGGATGACATTGGAAAGTGTCAATGGACAATATTCAGGTGCCCAGCAGAGCAAAAACTAAACAGCGGCAGAAGAACAGGAAAATGAAGGAAAATCCCATAGGGGCAAAGATGTGGCAGGACGCTATCAGCATCCCTGTGGATAGAGCACCTAAGTGAAATATAAAATGAAAGAAAAGAAATAGAATTAAGGTAGAGCCCACTGTGTGCAGATACTGGATGGATCGAAGGTAGTGCATTAAAAGGAAGGGTAAATGATGCCAAGGGATAGGGGGTGGGAGCACAAGAACGCAGAATAAACAGAGATAACTAAAGGATGCCCATGCTATAGTCCGAGGCCATGAGTGGTCAAGTGATAAAAGTACAGCACCCAGTATTCCCAGACCGTCTCCAGAACTGGTATTGACTGGGTCCAACACTGCTTAGTTTCCAAGATCGGACGGAATTGGACGTCGTCCAGTGTGGTATGGCTGTAGAAAACACTAGAATTCCACATCAAGAGCCGGCAAATGCCTATCCGTAACAAGGCAATGCTGGTGGTGATGGCAGAAAGGTGCCATAGCAGCAAAGTCACTCCCACAACCCATGAGGAATGCAAGATAAGTAATCGCATCAATACATCATGCACAATCACTGACACACGGCGGTGTCAAGGGGCTCAAGCAAAAAACTTAGTAGGTGAAAATGCATAATACTGGACACGGCGGTGTCTAAAGAAATTAAACCAACAAAAGCAAGGGCTGTATCGCTTCACAAGAAACAACCCAACCTAAAGTCTTCATTAAGACCATTGGGAGTCAAAGTGTGTAGTCTGTGAATCCACTGGAGTTCATTTTGTAGTAACAGCCTGTCTCGGTCACCTCCCCGCTGGAGTGGTGGTATCTGGTCTATAATGCAACATTTAAGTTGATTGACCATATGCTGTGCCTCTTTGAAGTGTCTTGCAACTGGTAAGTTCGTGAAGTCTCTCGTGGAATCTGTGGATGCAAGACATTTCTTAATAGAGGAGCGATGTTGGCTGAGTCGTTCTTTAAGTATTCTGCTGGTCTTGCCAACATACAGTCGATTGCATGGACATTTGAGAACATAGACAACAAAGCGGCTGTTGCAATCCAAACTCTGTTTAATTGAATACTCCTTATTGTCAGATGGATTGATGAAGCGGTTGCCCAATAACAGGAATGAACAGTTGGAGCATCCCGTGCATCTATAAACCCCAGGTTTTTCGTAAGCCAATTAGACGTTCTATTAGTCTTTCTTTGAGAAAAATCAGTCTTGACTAGAAGGACCTTCAAATTAGGACCCCGTCTGTAGGCAAATCTGGGAATCAAGGAAAGGTCTTTGGTGAGCACTGGATCACTCGCAATCAAGTGCCAGTGCTCCCGAATTTTGTTGCGGATAAAGCCAGAGGCTGTGGTGAACATACTGCTGAAATTTAACCTGTCTTGCTCCATATCAGCAGGACAAACTTTTTTATGTAAAGCATCTTCTCTTTTATTCTGTCCGATCCTAGATAGAGCGTCATCTATCTCCTTCCTGGGATAGCCTCTGTCAAGAAATCGCTGACACATGGACTCCAATGTAGCCGGGATGGCCGTGGGATCCGAGGTAATGCGAATCACCCGCAGTAGTTGTGAAAAGGGTAGCCCTCTTTTAAGGGGAGCGGATGGAAGCTTGAATGTAACAGCAAAGTATTTCTATCTGATTCCTTGCTGTAAATGTACGTCAAAAGTTTGTTGTTCTCCTTTTTGATGGAAACATCCAAGAAGTTGATGTGTGTTCTGCTGAAAGTCAGACCAAATCTAATTGTTCCTGTAATTGAATTAAGTTCATTGATGAATGCCAAAAGTTTCTCTTCGCTGCCTTGCTAAATGAAAAATAAGTCATCAGTGTAGCGAACATAAAATGACAAAAATTGACCTAAACGAGGATTACCAGAAATATGCACCTGTTCATAGGCCGCCATGAATATATTGGCGTAAGATGGCGCCATATTCGAACCCATAGCAGTCCCCTGTTTCTGTAAATAAAAGCAATTTTCAAAGAGGAAATAATTCTTATTGAGAATAACATCAATGAGCAACAACAAAAAAGACACCGGTGGGCCGAAATAGGCATCATTGTCCGTAAGCAGTTCTCTGCATGCTCCCATTCCTTGTGAGTGCGGAATGTTTGTGTAGAGACTCGAGACATCAAGAGTCACCAACAGGGTGTCATCGGTAATATTACGTACTGTTTCAAGTTTCCGCAAGAAATCGGAGGTGTTTTCAATGAAGCTGGCTGTTTGCTTAACCAATGGCTGTAGTTAAAAATCAACTACTTGAGATAGAGGTTGACAGAGGGACCCCCTTGCTGATATAATGGGTCGTCCTGGAGGCTGGGAGAGAGATTTATGAATTTTCGGGAGTGTGTACAAAAAGGGTATCCTGGGGGGTGCAGTGGTCATGATTTCTGCTGTGCTCTTGTTGATATATCCATTATTGAGTCCCACCTGAATGATGGAATCTATCTCAACTTTGTAGCTTCCTGTAGGGTCATGGCCAAGTTTATGATAACAAGTGGTGTCAGCCAATTGGTTATTGGCTTCCATGGTATAGTAGTCATAGTCCAACAACACAATGCCTCCCCCCTTGTCCGCAGCTCTGATAACCAGTTGAGTGTCATTGCGTAGGTACTCAATGGCCTTTCTTTCACCCATCGTGATGTTGTGAGGAGATAACTTTTGTTTGGAAACAAAGGGTACAGTGTCTCTCCTGAGAACCCTCATAAAGGTCTGCTGATATGGAGCAAGACAGGTTAAATTTCAGCAGTATGTTCACCACAGCCTCTGGCTTTATCCGCAACAAAATTCGGGAACACCGGCACTTGATTGCTAGTGATCCAGTGCTCACCAAAGACCTTTCCTTGATTCCCAAATTTGCCTACAGACGGGGTCCTAATTTGAAGGACCTTCTAGTCAAGACTGATTTTTCTCAAAGAAAGACTAATAGAACGTCTAATTGGCTTCCGAAAAACCTGGGGTTTATAGATGCACGGGATGCTCCAACTGTTCATTCCTGTTATTGGGCAACCGCTTCATCAATCCATCTTACAATAAGGAGTATTCAATTAAACAGAGTTTGGATTGCAACAGCCGCTTTGTTGTCTATGTTCTCAAATGTCCATGCAATCGACTGTATGTTGGCAAGACCAGCAGAATGCTTAAAGAACGACTCAGCCAACATTGCTCCTCTATTAAGAAATGTCTTGCATCCACAGATTCCACGAGAGACTTCACGAACTTACCAGTTGCAAGACACTTCAAAGAGGCACAGCATACGGTCAATCAACTTAAATGTTGCATTATAGACCAGATACCACCACTCCAGCGGGGAGGTGACCGAGACAGGCTGTTACTACAAAGAGAACTCCAGTGGATTCACAGACTACACACTTTGACTCCCAATGGTCTTAATGAAGACTTTAGGTTGGGTTGTTTCTTGTGAAGCGATCCAGCACTTGCTTTTGTTGGTTTCATTTCTTTAGACACCGCCGTGTGTCCAGTATTATGCATTTTCACCTACTAAGTTTTTTGCTTGAGCCCCTTGACACCGCCGTGTGTCAGTGATTGTGCATGATGTATTGATGCGATTACTTATCTTGCATTCCTCATGGGTTGTGGGAGTGACTTTGCTGCTATGGCACCTTTCTGCCATCACCACCAGCATTGCCTTGTTACGGATAGGCATTTGCCAGCACTTGATGTGGAATTCTAGTGTTTTCTACAGCCATACCACACTGGACGACGTCCAATTCCGTCCGATCTTGGAAACTAAGCAGTGTTGGGCCCAGTCAGTACCAGTTCTGGAGACGGTCTGGGAATACTGGGTGCTGTACTTTTATTACTTGACCACTCATGGCCTCGGACTATAGCATGGGCATCCTTTAGTTATCTCTGTTTATTCTGCGTTCTTGTGCTCCCACCCCCTATCCCTTGGCATCATTTACTCTTCTGTTTAATGCACTACCTTCGATCCATCCAATATCTGCACACAGTGGGCTCTACCTTAATTCTATTTCTTTTCTTTCATTTTATATTTCACTAAGGTGCTCTATCCACAGGGATGCTGATAGCGTCCTGCCACATCTTTGCCCCTATGGGATTTTCCTTAATTTTCCTGTTCTTCTGCCGCTGTTTAGTTTTTGCTCTGCTGGGCACCTGAATATTGTCCATTGACACTTTCCAATGTCATCCACCACCATTTGTGCCATTAACTGCCGCCTTCATTTCTGATATATGATTGAGTTAGACCTATTGGTCCATTTAATGCCTACAGTGCCTTAATGATCGTTATTGCTTCAGGGATCTGTCCATACGGGACAGTTTACGGCTATTGTTTGACACCTTTTTATCAGCGACACCCAGCGGAGCGCATTCTTTTATTTGCATCTTGCATTTTGCATTGGTTTTTCTTTTTGTTTATGCATTGTGCATTGTGTGATTATGTAGTATATGTTTTTTTCTCTTTCAGCGCTATATTTTACACTTTTTTATGTCATGCCACGTTCCATGTCTTGTTATATACCGTGTGCAGCCTACACTGTCCCCGTCCCCTGTGCGGGCTCAGTGTTGTCTGTGCTGGTGTCCCCCTCCTCGCACACAGCGCACCAGAGCCGTTGCCAGGGACGGCGCCGGCTTTGTTTACATTAGCGATGACACGACGGAGCTGGAGAGCCGGGGGAGCCGCGGGCTGTGCCTGTATGTACACTTGTCGCCTTGATATGGAATAAAAATACAGGGCTTTTCCCGCCTCCCTCTCCTCCCATTGAATGCTGTTTTTTTGCTGTTTTGGTGCCAATTTATCAAAAACAAAGAGTGGAGGACTGCGCTTTTGTGCCTCTCCTAATCAACTTAAGCTGCTAAGGAGAAAGAATGAGGATATCCACTACCCCCACAAAAATACTACTAAAAAGAAAAGAATGTCTCCCAGCGCTAGTGTTGTTAGGTATATAATGGTTACTTAGTGGCAATATCAGCTCAAGAAATTGAAAACACTCAAAAATCGATGTTAGTTAAAATATATAAATGTTTTATTAACACAAGAAAAATATTTCTTATATACGGTGGACCCTAATATAGAGACCTTCACTTCTTTCCAAGAATATCCTTTTTCCCTGAAGTGATCCTAATACCGGTATACACAAGACAATGACACACAACAATTAACATATAAACATTCCAGTGATACGCTGAGTAGCAGTTTATTCACTAGGTAGGAGTTTATATTCCTCTGGTAAGTAAAGGCATATATGAATGGTAGCTATATCACAGTCACTTGTCATATATGAAATAAGCCCAAATGTTTTAATCAATACCAGCTGACCGCTGTAAATTTCTTCCAAGATAGAGATCAGCGCATGAGGCCAAAAACATCAACTCCTTAATAGGAAATGTCCAAAGATATTCAAGACACTTACTTCAAAGTCACAGGATAGTTAATAGAACAGGTGTCTGCCGGCAGACATATCTGATGGCTCTGCAATCTACTAGTTTCCCCTGACACCGCAGGCTTCCTCAGGATGGCCGAGCTGTATCAAAACCCCGTTCTTATACCCTATCTGGCGTCGCAGTTGTCATGGTAACTAATTCTCTTTTTCTTTGAAGTAAGTGTCTTGAATATCTTTGGACATTGTTGTGTTAGTGTTATGTTAATTTTTGTGTGTCATTGTCTTGTGTATACCGGTATTAGGATCACTTCAGGGAAAAAGGATATTCTTGGAAAGAAGTGAAGGTCTCTATATTAGGGTCCACCGTATATAAGAAATATTTTTCTTGTGTTAATAAAACATTTATATATTTTAACTAACATCGATTTTTGAGTGTTTTCAATTTCTTGAGCTGATATTGCCACTAAGTAACCATTATATACCTAACAACACTCGCGCTGGGAGACATTCTTTTCTTTTTGGCGCCAATTTATGTTTATATCCCTGTGCTAGACACTGCTCAGATAGCCCCTGAGGAAGACCTGTATCGGTTGAAACAGCTGTTGGGCTGTGCCTGTATGTACACTTGTCGCCTTGATATGGAATAAATCCTCTACGTTTTCTCATCTAAACCGTGAGTGCTGGCTTGTTTTGCTTTTTCCAATAATCTGGAAAAGCGAGTGCCTTTATGTTACTTTACTGCCTTGCGCCATCTATTCATTCTGTACTATGGTTTTGAGTGCTGTCATTTTTGCTCATATCTATATATATATATATATATATATATATATATATAATTTTCTTACAGAATTCACATTAAGAAAACCTCCTCTAAAATTGGCAATTATCAAAGACACCATTGCGACCATGGGAGTAACAGAAAAGATACACTATTACCTTTTGACCACAGAAACAGAAATTGCTATTGAACTGCTGCAAACTAAAAAAAATATATCCTTTTGGCTGCAGAGGCCCTGAACAACCTGCTTGGGTGGGATTTATTATTTCAAATTGGGATGTGTTATCTAGTGTACCCCTGAAGGTGTGCTTGTGGAGTATTCCAGGAAATCACATATGGGAGGTGCCAAAATACTAGACACTCCACAAAAGTTAATGATACATTTTACTGTTACAGAATCATGTTCATTTAAGGTAGAGGAAATTATCTCACAAATGCTAGGTTCCCTATGAATCAAAGATGGACACAACACTGGATTAATAGCTAATGTAGACCCCATTAATAGTGGGAGGGGGTTATAGAATACAGTATCTAAGAGGAGTTAATAAAAGAGCCTATCCCCCGTAGTGCTTAATCCAGTTGTCATTCTGTTGCAAATCTATACACTTTACTGCTATCAACTTCTGCTTTGTTTTTCTTTCCTATTTCCCTTCACCCCGTCAGACATGCTTTCTCTTACAGGGGGGGTACAGTACACATGGACCCATCTTCCCTAAGGTTTCATAGACAGTCAAGTATCTCCCAGGCCTTGCATGACTGCTTATAGTCTTTTCAACCTGAGAATCCATCGGTTCTAATACAATGGGTAGATGACTTATTGGTATGTGCTGATTCATTTGTGTCTTCTGAATCTGAGACTAAACAATTACTGTTTCATCTCTCACAGAAAGGACACAAGGTTTCAGGGGACAAATTGCAGTTGTGCCAGACGAGGATGGGGGGGGGGGGAATATTTGGGGACGCTATCGGACCATTGGATTTGGACATTCACACTGGACAGGCTAAAGGGAAAAGGACATGACCTAATGTTCTATACAACACATGTGGCATCTCCTCATCCTAAAATTTGACACAAATGGCAGTAACAGTTAAATAGCCATTAAAATATGCTAAATCCTATATCTTATCTACCATATGTATCTCATAAGATACAAAGGGTGGGGGAAGATATAGCCATGAGGAGGACGCAGCAGTAACATAGATATGCGTGATTGCATGGAACATTATAATTAGATTAACGTGACATGTGTGACACCATTTTTTTTTATTTTTTAAGAATAACGCTATTATTCTGGGGTTTTTTTATTTTTGAAAATGAGAACTACTATTATATAGTAGTGTCCCTGCTTGGCAAACGGCTGTCAGTTGCCAGGTCACCCAGCGGGTGCACGGGCAGAGTTCGCATTTTTTTAATTTATTTTTTATTATGTTTATGACAAGGGACAAGTTCGCAGAGAGCTGATGAGGTTGCAAAGGGAGCATCAGCATCACCAATTGCTCAGTTGCCAAGAAGGCAGGCTACTAAATTAACGATTTCTCATTAATTGATTTCTGAGACTCCCAGTGTAATGTACAAACTGATATGAAGGATTTGTATTTAGCACAGGGAATGACCTCTCACTGAGGGGAAGTGGACAAGAGTCAACAGAACTCTGGTAAGATGAACACAACAGCCCAGTAGATACCAGCACATACTGTCCAAGCCTGGCAGAGGCAGCACACAGTCTGACTCATCTAGGTAAGGAAGGTATGTGCAAATTGGTAAAAGCAGACTGGTGTTTGCTCACTTCTGTTCTCAGGCTGTGAAGAAGGCTACTTTATGCCTTACCTGCTTGAGGAAGAATGTTTGAAAGGCAATATAATCTGAGCTTTTCCACATTCCTGCTACTAAGGGCTCATTCCAGGTAAATATAAATCAACGTCATTTCAGTATTATAATGTAACAATTTGATATCTGTGTTTGTTTAGTCCAATTAGTTTTTAATTATGTTTGAAAAGGAAAATATATGAACATGCTTAGCCATACATAATCCTATATATAATGTACAGTATGTTACACCAGACATCACACAAATTGATAACACCCCCCCCCCCCCCCCCCCCATAACAGCTCTGGCTGATTAAATTCCCCAAACATCCTTTAGGTGAGATGAATACCACATCTTACCAATAGGTCTCGGATCTGCTGGGAGCAATAATTGATGTTTTATCCTTCCCTTCAGCAGCATCCTTATTAGTTAAATTATTGATGTCTGATTAGTGTTATAGTAGATACTATTCAGATTAAACATGTTATGAGCAAGAGAAAAGATCATCGTTCAATATTGTCACACATAAAGAAAAGGGGTTTATTAATACATCACACTCACTGGCTTAACACGTTTCGGACTTAGTTGTCCTTCCTCAGAAGCATCTGAGGAAGGACAACTAAGTCCGAAACGTGTTAAGCCAGTGACTTTTTATGGGACTCTTGCTGGGGACATCATTTGCCGAGGGAGTAGAAGGTGCCCAGGACTTTCTGGACTTCCTAACCTTTATTACACGTAGGAGGGTAACTGATGATCCCTGATGCAAGCCCCATCCACTGGTATGTGGTTACATGCTTTTATTCTGTTTTTTATTGTGAGTGTGATGTATTAATAAACCCCTTTTCTTTATGTGTGACAATATTGCACGGTGGTCTTTTCTCTTGCTCCGGGATAATTCTTCTTGTGTACGAAATTTATGAGTTGGAAAGAACACAGATAAATAAGAATTGGGGACACACGATTTAATTATTGTGTAAGCACTTTTTTCTTTACCCTTTATGCATATGAGTGTGTGCCAGGGTGGTGAATACTTTTTGTATTAGTCTTAGAATATCAGAACCACCCAAAGGCCACCACTTGACTTGTCACCGTTGAAGATATTTGATTTTTTGGGAAGATTACCTTGAACTGTGATAGCAAAATGACTGTCAAGTACACCAGGTGTATGAGAAAGAGACTGAGACAATAACTGATAAGTTTAAAGCTTCTGGCACTGGTCAGATGGCACATTATCATAACATTGTTCCCGAAACAGCGTATAATGTGTGAGGAATGTCTTGAGTTCTGGTCGCTTAGCATTGTTGGGAAAGATGTACCAGGTGTTGATTACCACTACTACATCACTGGGAGTTGCTGAACGAGACACCTGGATGAAATTCCACCCATTGCAAGAGGGTACTCGAAAAAAGAAGATGAAGAATCGAGAACAGAAAAGGGAGAAATGCTTCCATAATTTGAGACTCTGTTCCATTCAACCTAAAGCTGCAAGAGTTCAAAGCAACCAGACCAAAGATGCAGAACAATCAATACAGTATGAATGTCACTTGCCTCTTCTGTGTACTCTTTTGTTGTTTTTTGCTAGTCCTATTTTTGATCTGACACCAAGGTGAAATGCCCTGGAGGTGAGTCTGATAGAGCTGTCATAGGACATAGATGTAGAGATACCTACGATCAGGTCATAACCTAACTCAACTTGTAACCGAGAACCAGGAAATAGAAACAAAAATGTAACGAGTCTAAGGAGGAGCAGTGTTGAGGAAGGAGAAGACCTGGTACACAACCCTGAAATGGAAACCGTATTAAGATAGGGATACCAGGTCAATGTATATTTATATGTATTATTTTCTTTCCCTCCTTCCTTTAGGCGTTATGACCTATGGCAGTGCAGGGGAGAAATGCCTCTTCTCAACCCTTTCATTACTTTATACTTTGAACTGTGAAATGATTTTGTAAACTAAATATTTGCCTTCTTTAAACACCTGCACTAACACACGCACACACACACACACACATACTATTTTTTGTCTTCTTATATAGGGGGTCATTCCGAGTTGATCGCTAGCTGCCGTTGTTCGCAGCGCAGTGATCAGGCTAAAAATTGGCACTTCTGCGCATGCGTATGGTACGCAATGCGCAAGCGCGATGTACTTTCACAACAAATGATGCAGTTTCACAATAGGTCTAGCGACGCTTTTCAGTCGCACAGCTGATCACTGAGTGATTGACAGGAATGGGGCGTTTCTGGGAGGTAACTGACCGTTTTCAGGGAGTGTGCTGAAAAACGCAGGCGTGTCAGATACAAACGCAGGCGTGCCTGGGGAAACGCGGGCGTAGCTGGCCGAACTAAATAGTCTGAAGTGAAATAGTCTGAAGTGATCGCAACTAAATAGTCTGAAGTGATCGCAAGCTAGGAGTAGGTCTGTAGCTACACAGAACCTGCTCGAAATTTTTTTTGTAGCCGCACTGCTATCCTTTCGTTCGCACTTCTGCTAAGCTAAGATACACTCCCAGAGGGTGGCGGCTTAGCGTTTGCCCGGCTGCTAAAAGCAGCTAGCGAGCGAACAACTCGGAATGAAGGCCATAGTTAGGTGATAGTTTTGTTGACTATCAGAGGGTGGAGTGTAAAAGTCAAAATTGCATTTGACTCTCAGAATGCAATATTGCATTCTATTAGCATGCGTAAGTACACATTTTTGCATACTACGGTACTTTGCAGATTACCGCATCTTACCCTTATTACGGTAGAACATGCAGTTGCTAATAAAAGCCATATTGTTACACATATTCATACTCCAAACTTACACATTCATTACAAATAGTCATAAGATGATTTAATAACAGACTTTAGTATCTAGCAACATTAAGGTTAGATCAGGAGACAGCATTTCACATAGCACAGGTTGAGAAGGATAATATCACATCTTATTTTCTATCATCGTGTTCAGCTTTCCATTTGCTGCACCCCGTTATGTGCGGACAGAATATCGCATATTACAGGCTCACGCTATTGGGAGAAATGTATTATAGGTGAAATATTGTGCATTGTGAGGGGCGTGTAACTAGCCTGTTTGAATTACCTGCACGGTGATAGCCTGAGGGCATCAACAGTCACAATCCTGAGAACAATACCTTTAAATGGACCAATGGACCACCGAGTTCTGAAAATGTTTACATCACGGACCAATAAGAACAGCGTGTTTATTATTGTATTGTATGCCTTTGGACAAACTGTATAAATTAGTGAACCAGCCAGCTACTCTCTCTCTCTCTCTCATACCAACAACACACACATACACTCTCTCACATAACGACACACACACATACACTCTCATTCACACAACCACACACACACACTCTTCTCAGAAGTCTTATATCTGATGAGTGGCTGCCTGGAACCAAGGAATCTCGCGTATGTATGCAACTGTAACTCTGATCCTGATGTATTGTTTGTATAACTGTACATTTGTTATATTGTTGTTATACCTTTTAATCAAATGTATGTATATGCGCGTTGGACCACAGCTAATGGTGTGTGTGTGTGTGCGATCACTTGCTTTCCCTAAGGGTCATTGTACTGCAACATTTAGCACACTGTAATTGAATAGAGTATTTAGATGCAACTTGCGTCTGCCGCATATATTATTACTTGTTAATTTAAGTTAAAGAAATTATTAGAATTTCACAACAGTGATTTCCTTGAATACACTATAATGTAGCATTTCGTATACAGATACAGCCGCAGTCACACACAGAATATAGGCATGCCACATATAATTTTAATCAGCAGAAGCTGCTTGTGCCCCAAGGCATACCAAATGACCTAGGCATTTGCCCAGTTTGCCTATGCCTAGGGCCGGCTCAGTGTACCCACCCTTAATATCTATGCTACTATCACTGTTTAAGTATTGTATTGTACAATAGCTGTAGTGTATCAGCTACTGAGCAACCCAGAGACAAATTACTGTGAGATATGTAAAGTTCATAAACATAACTGGTGATGAGAAGAATCTGTGAGTTTATTACACATCTCCTTTAATATGCTGAGTAATGCTACAATCAGGGCCGGCGCTTCCACTAGGCAGCTGCCTATGAGCGCAGGGAACTCAGGGGGCGGCACGCTGAGGCTGCCAGGAGCCCTTGTCATTTTGGTGGTTAGCCCCCCTCCCTGTAGCCCCCATGCAATACAGCAGCAGGACACCCGGTGGCATGGACACACTACTAGTAGCAGCGCTGCGGGTAGTCCTGCAACGCTGCTAAATCGAGTGACAGGCAGCTGATGCTTTTTGGCCATTCCAGGCCACTATACCCTACCCAGTGTCCCGGGATCCACCACTGATTTTCTTTAAGTCGACACCTCTCTGCAGAAGCTATGCAGTGGGAGCAGAGAGGTGGTTTCCCCCTCGGCCGGTCCCGTCACCGTGTCCCTTTTCTGCCGGCCGGTGCCGCCTCCATAGACTGCTGCTTTGTGCTGTGTTTTTTTTAAAGGGGCGTGGCCACATATCCGTGATTAGGCCACGCCCCCGACTTTGGCAGTTCTCCCCGCGGTCTGTCTGTGGCTCTGCCTGGCCTTCCTGCTCTTCGGGAGACTGGCTCCTGTGATCAGAGCTGGAGGTAACTAAAGTGGTAGTGGGTATGTGCCTCCAATATGAGTGTGTCCCAGAGTGTCAGTGTGTGTCTCAGTATGAGTGTGTGTGTGTCTGTTTGTGTGTCTCAGTATCAGTGTGTTTCTCAGTATGAGTGTCAGTGTGTGTTTGTGTGTGTCTCAGTATAAGTGTGTGTGTGTGTGTGTGTGTCAGTATCAGTGTGTTTCTCAGTATGAGTGTCAGTGTGTGTTTGTGTGTGTCTCAGTATAAGAGTGTGTGTGTGTGTGTGTGTGTGTGTGTGTGTGTCTCAGTATCCGTGTGTGTGTGTGTGTGTGTGTGTCTCAGTATCAGTGTGTGTGTGCCTCTGCCTCAGTATGAGTGAGTGTGTGTGTGTCTCCGTATCAGTGTGTGTGTTTCAGTATGGGTGTGTGTGCCTCTGCCTCAGTATGAGTGTCAGTGTGTGTGTTTGTGTGTATCTCAGTATGAGTGTCAGTCTGTGTTTGTGTTTATCTCAGTATGAGTGTCAGTGTGTGTGTTTGTGTGTGTATCAGTATCAGTGTGTGTGTCTCAGTATAAGTGTCAGTGTGTGTGTTTGTGTGTCTCAGTATGAGTGTCAGTGTATGTATTTGTGTGTGTGCCTCTGCCTCAGTATAAGTGTCAGTGTGTATGTTTGTGTGTGTCTCAGTATGAGTGTCAGTGTGTGTGTGTGTTTGTTTGTGTGTATATCAGTATGAGTGTCAGAGTGTGTCTCAGTATCAGTGTGTGTGTCTCAGTATCAGTGTGTGTGCCTCTGCCTCAGTGTGAGTGTCAGTGTGTGTTTCTCAGTATGAGTGTGTGTCTCAGTATTAGTGTGTGTGTGTGCCTCTGTCTCAGTATGAGTGTCAGTGTGTGTGTCTCAGTATCAGTGTGTGTGCCTCTGCCTCAGTATGCTTGTCAGTGTCTGTGTGTCTCAGTATCAGTGTGTGTGTGTCTCAGTATGAGTGTCAGTGTGTGTGTGTGTGTGTGTGTGTGTGTGTCTCAGTATGAGTGTGTGTGTCTGCCTCAGTATTTGTGTGTGTGTGTGTGTGTGTGTGTGCGCGCATCTGCCTCAGTATGAGTGTCAGTGTGTGTGTGCATCTGCCTCAGTATGAGTGTCAGTGTGTGTGTGTGTGTGTGTGTGTGTGTGTGTGTGTGCCTCTGCCTCAGTATGTGTGCCTCTGCCTCAGTATGAGTGTGTGCCTCTGCCTCAGTATGAGTGTGTGTGTGTGTGCCTCTGCTTCAGTATGTGTGTGTGTGTGTGTGTGTGTGTGCCTCAGTATGAGTGTGTGCCTCTGCCTCAGTATGAGTGTGTGTGTGCCTCTGCTTCAGTATGTGTGTGTGCCTCATTATGAGTGTGTGCCTCTGCCTCAGTATGAGTGAGTGTGTGTGTGTGTGTGTGTGTGTGTGTGTGTATGCCTTTGCCTCAGTATGAGTGTCATTGTGAGTGTATGTGTGCGTCTGCCTCAATGTGTTTTTTTTTACCCTGTGGAGGCCAAAGTGTTTTTTTGTTTTTTTTTCCTGAAAGGGGCAAATGTTTTTGTTATAATTTATTCCTGTGGTGGCCAATGTCTTATTTATTTATTTATTTATTTTGGGGGGGGAGGGGGGGGGGCTGGAATGGAGATTGAAGTTTTGCCTAGGGTGCCAAGAAACCTTGCACCGGCCCTGGCTACAATGTATCAGCTTCATTAGTCTACATTGTACAAGTGTGCCTGCTTCTCTCAGAACTGATATTTGTATCTTTTATAGAGATTGTTTTGAGAGAAATGAATAATATTTTTACCCAAGGAAAATGTATTGGCTATGAAGAGCTCTAGTAAACCCACCATATAGGGAATGCATACAGCCAACCTCACTTATGCTATTGACTCATGTTAATAAACATATATATTAGTCAGGAGGGTATAGGAAATCTTTGAAAGATTAACCCTCTTTTTTTCCCTTAGGGTCCTCCAGAAAATTATTTACATTTTCCTACCTTATTTTATAAATAAAAATGAATTAGTGTTTTTTTACATTTATTAAAAGAGTGTTCCTAAAAAGAGTTTTCACTTCCTTGTTTCTTTGTGTGTGAAGTAACCTAATTCATGCTTGTAAGGAATTGCACAGCCGCTTGCAATTCCTTGTAAATAAAATTCAAATGCAGCAGGGGGCGTTTGTAGGAGATAGACGCCTCCTGCATGCATCGGATTTGTATGTAACCATCAGGTTTACGTGCAACTATGAATTACTGTAGGTCCAATTTCCCAGGTTACATCCCAGAGAGACATAGGTGCTGATCCAACCACAAAATCAGAGATCTGTGTTTATAACCACAGCGCTTTAACACAAAATTATAGACAAATAAAAATCACCATAACATCCCTTAATGAAGGTTCCTGTAATGGAGTCCTCAAAGCGAATGTTCTGATGGAATTTCCCCAGAGTATAGTAACATGTAAGTGAATAAAAAATAAAGACCAATGTGTAGTAGATTCCTTTTATGTATCCACAGTTCTTAGTGTATTTTTTATATGATCAAGAGGTGGCTTAGGTGCGTACCCTACTCACACTTTGATTAAGAAGCTATAAGCCCATCAAGGTTTCTTTGCCCAAAGCCGTGGCCTCGCCCACTTGAACTACGCCCGCCGTGATGTTTTAGGATGGAAATATATATATATATATATATATATATATATATATATCTCGCAAAAGTTCCAAAGGTTTGGAGGTGCACTCTCACAAAACAACTCTTGTATCAGCTTCTCATTTATTGTCGACGTTTCGGTCTGGTCACAGGCCTTTTTCAAGACAGGTGATATAGTGTGTCACATATTCAATGCTTTTGACAAATACGATAAATCTGCAAATAGACAGTAATAACAATCACAAACAATAAGCCTCACCGGCCCCTATCCGGGCCAATTCACAAACACAGATCCACCACCAATATTCACCTCAAGGTGATAAACAACATTGAAAGAGGTGTACAGATGAATAGAATACACAAATACCTCGAGCACCTGCTGTTGTCCACATACTTTCGCAAGGGTTACAAGGTCACATGGTTTTAAAGTCATACTTGAGAAAATCCATACTGTCAAAAAAGAACCAATACATATAACCATAAATCCAAGTATGGTGTACAAACAGTACCTATCTGGCCATATTTAACCGAGTAAATTCAAATACCTTGCTCAGGTGGCCTAGATGTATGGATGCAGCAGCTTCAGTAACAAGGATAAAAACTCCTATAGCCGTCCAGCTGCGTCTGGCAATCTAACCAAATAACAACAGTTTCAATGTCTAATCTGATTCATGGTCATGGCAACATCACTCAGGAAAAAACAAAAAATCTAAGTACTCACATCTGACAGGAGCCTCAGGCACGCACTGCTGCATGCTGGCTCACTGTCAGTGAACTCTATTTCAACACCCCCGGACCGGAAGTAACCATCACCAGTGAGGCGAACTCCAAAACAGCTCCCTCCAACGGACCCCCATGCGAGAGACCACACCACAAGTCCCCTAACAAGCCGCCGCAGTCGCCGCATGCAGAGCACAAACAGTGCACCCATTAAAACAGCGCTGCATACAAAGCGCTTTTCGTTGTCTCTCACTTCCGGGCGTGTCAACTCCCGGAAGTGCATCATTATGCGTTCCACCGCTAATCAGCGGTGATGCATACTCCCTGCATCATCAGGCATTCCAAAGTCAGCCAGCGGGGACACGCCCAATGGCGCGCAGTCATAGACTGTCCCGCTGGGTAAAAATAGTTCATGTGAATGCTGCGCTGTGCGTGCCTCCTCACATATAGGAGGAACACTCTAGCGCAGCCTATTCCACTTCAACTCACTAATAGTATGATAAAATGATCACTCATCCACCTCTTTCCAATGTGTTCTGTAGCTATAGCTGCAGAAAACACTATTTACATATAATACTAATTGGGATTATAGGGAACAAATGTTTAAAATCAGTATAGATGCTGGGTCAACCTATAGTCAGGCTTCCCCAACTATAGCTTAAGCATCAAGCTCAAAACCCTAAATTCCACTATAGAGATTTATGTATTATTTAATTTATGGACTTTTACACATGATCTGTGTTATTAGAACGGTCCAGAAGGGGCCGGTGAGACAATCACAAGATAGATCCGAGCAAACACACATAATACATTAAAAAACATACAAACATTAAACATGTAAAATAAAACACATGCCAATGCATGTGAAGTCTACAAATACAAGATAAGCCATCATTCCTTGTATTAGTGAGTGGCCCATACCCCTACTTTATTTATCTACAAGACAATAAGAGATCATTTCCTAAAGCATCGGTGAGTTCAACCCATCATAAAAATATGTTCAATGGATTGGCCTCATTAAGGCCCCTAGGTGCTACCGTATCCAATGCATGGATCCAATAGCACTCTCGCTGACGAAGGGCTAGAGTGCGATCCCCTCCAGTTGGATTCGGAGGAATCCAATCTATGAGTTTGCACTTCAAACTTGCCACTTGGTGCCTGGCTTCCAAAAAATGGCGTGCTACCGGTTTATCTGTTTGACCAGTGAGAATTGCCGTGTGGATGGATGACCTGTGATTGGCCATCCGATCGCGGAATACACGTGTGGTGAGTCCGACATAGTACAAACCACATGGGCATTTTAGTATGTATATTACAAAATCAAGGCGGCAATGCAAGTGGTATTTGAGTCTGATCAACTTTCCCGTATGGGGATGGGTGAACATGGGTCCCACAATCATGGACCTACACGTAGTGCAACCCCCACACGAGAAGCACCCCGGTTTGGCCTGCATCAAGGAGGTCCAGGGGTTTTTTCCTTTTACTTCCTCAGGGAACATTCGAGGTCTCATAAGAATTTGTTTTAAATTGGCCCCTCTCCTATACGCCATCATCGGTGCTCCCATAAGTCCAAAAGGCAAACTATCGTCTGTTTGGATGATGGGCCAGTGGCGATGTAATGCCTTTCTCATCTGTGCTGAATTTCCGTCGAACTGTGTGGGAAAAACCAGGCATTCCTGAGATTGTCTTTTGGGTCTTGTGCCCATAAAAATCTGTTCAGCTTTTTGTAAACAACAACGTAGCTGTTTATTGGAGTAACCTCTCTCTCTAAATCGTATAGTGATCTCATCACATTGTTCACTTCTGCGTGTCATTTCTGAATTCAGTCTCATTACCCTAAGGTATTGTGAGATAGGGAGACTGTCCTTTAAAGCAGGCGGATGATGACTAGTGGCCTGTAACAACTGATTCCGATCAGTGGGTTTACGGAAGAGTGTGGTAATCAACCGTGTCCCTGTGTTAATGAGGATAACATCCAAAACAGACGACAGAGAACCGTGCCCTTTATAAAAGAGTACGGTTCTTCAGCATCGACTTCCGATACTGATTACAACGAGGGGCGATCTGACAATACTTTTTTAGAACAAAACACGGATCGTCACACCTTGCGCAGCCGCCCTTTAAGAAGCAGCATAGACCGCATACGCGGCGAGGTGGGTACAGGCCGCAGAAGGGGTCGACGAAGACGGAATTAAACATGGTGTTTAATCTATCTTCAATGGCTTTAGATGAGGCCCAATTGGGACTCCTTTCAAAAGGACTATATTTTGTGCCAACATGTGAAACAAATTTGTTTAGACAAAGTATTGACCAATTCAAATTCGGACGAACCATGCGCTTGCGTGAGTTCTTTTCGGATACTACCCCGGTGAAAGAAAGGACCAAATTCAAAGCTAAATCCACATTTGACCCACCCTCTGCGAATCCTAGTATTAAAACTTTTTTACGTTTGGTCCAGAGGGACACTAAGTGTACACCACCCAAAAGAATGTATGACAATCTTTTACCTAGTGAGCGCATCGCTCTGAAACAGCTAAAAGATGCTACTAACATAGTAATCCGGCCAGCCGATAAAGGCGGGGCTATTGTTGTCCAAGACTGGCACGATTACAACAAAGAAGTCATGAGACAACTTTCTGACATCACCACCTATACACGGCTTAAATCCAATCCCGTATCAGCTGTAAAGAATAAAATAGATGAAGCTATCAAAAGGGGCCTAGCACAAAGATGGATCACGGATGATTTAGCACAGTACCTTACGGTTGAGCATCCACGGTGCCCGATCATATATTTGTTGCCAAAGATCCATAAGACACTCACGAACCCTCCGGGACGGCCCATTATTGCCTCTGAAGGCTCTTTACTCCAACCACTGGCTATCCTCTTGGACAGTGTATTACAACCCATGGTCCATTCAATTCCTAGTTATCTGAAAGACACTGGAGATTTTTTGCAATGTGTGTCGGACATCAAGGATACCAGCGGGATTCTGCTGGCGACCCTTGACGTCTGTTCACTTTATACAGTGATACCCCACTCGGAAGGAGTGGAAGATTTAAGACGAGCATTTGAGAGAACTCCCTGTGTTGGTTATCCCTCTGAATTTTTGTTGGAGTTAGTTGAATTAGTGCTTACTAACAATCACTTTCTATACAAAAAGGATTTTTATATGCAGAACTCAGGTACGGCAATTGGGTCCAATTTGGCCCCGGCATATGCCAATTTATTTATGGCATGGTATGAGGCTACCCACATTTTTCCCCGATACGGCCAGAATATTGTTTTTTTTCGCAGATTCATTGACGATATTTTCCTATTATGGAGAGGTACACAGGTTGCATTTGAACACATGGTTAATTAATTAAACTCACTTGCCAGTCCCATTAGGTTTACTGGATCTTGTTCATATAAAGAAATCAATTTTTTGGATGTCACCCTCATTAACACAGGGACACGGTTGATTACCACACTCTTCCGTAAACCCACTGATCGGAATCAGTTGTTACAGGCCACTAGTCATCATCCGCCTGCTTTAAAGGACAGTCTCCCTATCTCACAATACCTTAGGGTAATGAGACTGAATTCAGAAATGACACGCAGAAGTGAACAATGTGATGAGATCACTATACAATTTAGAGAGAGAGGTTACTCCAATAAACAGCTACGTTGTTGTTTACAAAAAGCTGAACAGATTTTTATGGGCACAAGACCCAAAAGACAATCTCAGGAACGCCTGGTTTTTCCCACACAGTTCGACGGAAATTCAGCACAGATGAGAAAGGCATTACATCGCCACTGGCCCATCGTCCAAACAGACGATAGTTTGCCTTTTGGACGGAAGGGAGCACCGATGATGGCGTATAGGAGAGGGGCCAATTTAAAACAAATTCTTATGAGACCTCGAATGTTCCCTGAGGAAGTAAAAGGAAAAAACCCCTGGACCTCCTTGATGCAGGCCAAACCGGGGTGCTTCTCGTGTGGGGGTTGCACTACGTGTAGGTCCATGATTGTGGGACCCACGTTCACCCATCCCCATACGGGAAAGTTGATCAGACTCAAATACCACTTGCATTGCCGCCTTGATTTCGTAATATACATACTAAAATGCCCATGTGGTTTGTACTATGTCGGACTCACCACACGTGTATTCCGCGATCGGATGGCCAATCACAGGTCATCCATCCACACGGCAATTCTCACAGGTCAAACAGATAAACCGGTAGCACGCCATTTTTTGGAAGCCAGGCACCAAGTGGCAAGTTTGAAGTGCAAACTCAGATTGGATTCCTCCGAATCCAACTGGAGGGGATCGCACTCTAGCCCTTCGTCAGCGAGAGTGCTATTGGATCCATGCATTGTATACGGTAGCACCTAGGGGCCTTAATGAGGCCAATCCATTGAACATATTTTTATGATGGGTTGAACTCACCAATGCTTTAGGAAATGATCTCTTATTGTCTTGTAGATAAATAAAGTAGGGGTATGGGCCACTCACTAATACAAGGAATGATGGCTTATCTTGTATTTGTAGACTTCACATGCATTGGCATGTGTTTTATTTTACATGTTTAATGTTTGTATGTTTTTTAATGTATTATGTGTGTTTGCTCGGATCTATCTTGTGATTGTCTCACCGGCCCCTTCTGGACCGTTCTAATAACACAGATCATGTGTAAAAGTCCATAAATTAAATAATACATAAATCTCTATAGTGGAATTTAGGGTTTTGAGCTTGATGCTTAAGCTATAGTTGGGGAAGCCTGACTATAGGTTGACCCAGCATCTATACTGATTTTAAACATTTGTTCCCTATAATCCTAATTAGTATTATATGTAAATAGTGTTTTCTGCAGCTATAGCTACAGAACACATTGGAAAGAGGTGGATGAGTGATCATTTTATCATACTATTAGTGAGTTGAAGTGGAATAGGCTGCGCTAGAGTGTTCCTCCTATATGTGAGGAGGCACGCACAGCGCAGCATTCACATGAACTATTTTTACCCAGCGGGACAGTCTATGACTGCGCGCCGTTGGGCGTGTCCCCGCTGGCTGACTTTGGAATGCCTGATGATGCAGGGAGTATGCATCACCGCTGATTAGCGGTGGAACGCATGATGACGCACTTCCGGGAGTTGACACGCCCGGAAGTGAGAGACAACGAAAAGCGCTTTGTATGCAGCGCCGTTTTAGTGGGTGCACTGTTTGTGCTCTGCATGCGGCGACTGCGGCGGCTTGTTAGGGGACTTGTGGTGTGGTCTCTCGCATGGGGGTCCGTTGGAGGGAGCTGTTTTGGAGTTCGCCTCACTGGTGATGGTTACTTCCGGTAATGGAGGAGACTTCCGGTCCGGGGGTGTTGAAATAGAGCTCACTGACAGTGAGCCAGCATGCAGCAGTGCGTGCCTGAGGCTCCTGTCAGATGTGAGTACTTAGATTTTTTGTTTTTTCCTGAGTGATGTTGCCATGACCATGAATCTGTCATGACTGAGGTTTTGTGAACCCGGTGTTAGTGAAGTCTGTGCGGGCGACTGGAGAATTATATGAATACTACCACTGACCTGGTTTGGGAGTGCTGTGGACTCGGGGCTTCCTCCGGTGACTGGGAAGAGGAACCGCAGCAGAGATGGCCGAATCTAGGTTCTCCCCATGCAGGATTAGGTCGGCAGACAGCGGGCACGTGTGAACGCTGAAGGTCTCCTGAAAGACAGAACTGGAAAGGCGTTGATGAATCAGTGAAGAATACCAGGTACAACTGCGCTAAAGTGCACTGGATGCTTGGAGACACTGAGGTGCTAGGAGGCACGGAAGTGCTTGGAGACACTGGGGTGCGTAGAGACACTGGGGTGCGTAGAGACACTGGGGTGCGTAGAGACACTGGGGTGCGTAGAGACACTGGTGCGTAGAAACACTGGGGTGCTTGGAGGCACTGGGGTGCTTGGAGGCACTGGGGTGCTTGGAGGCACTGGGATGCCAGAAGCACGGAGATGCTGAAGCACGGAGACGCTGGAGGCACGAGGTGCTGAGGCACGGGGGCGCTGAGGCACGAGGTGCTGGAAGCACGGAGGCGTTGAGGCACGGAGGTACTGGAGACACGAGGTGCTGAGACACAGGAGATGCTGGAAGCACGGAGATGCTGGGGGCACGAGGTGCTGAGGCACGGAGGTGCTGAGGCACGGAGGTACGGAGGCACGGAGATACTGAGGCACGGAGATACTGAGGCACGGAGATACTGAGGTGCTGAGGCACTGAGGCGCCGAGTCACGGAGGTGCTGAGGCACGGAGATACTGAGGCACGGAGATACTGAGGCATGGAGGTGCTGAGGTACTGAGGTGCCGAGGCACTGAGGTACTGAGGCACGGAGGTGCCGAGTCACGGAGGTGCTGAGGCACGGAGATACTGAGGCACGGAGATACTGAGGCACGGAGGTGCTGAGGTACTGAGGTGCTGAGGCACTGAGGTACTGAGGCACGGAGGTGCCGAGTCACAGAGGTGCTGAGGCACGGAGATACTGAGGCACGGAGATACTGAGGCACGGAGGTGCTGAGGTACTGAGGCACTGAGGTACAGAGGCACGGAGATGCTGAGGCACGGAGATGCTGCAGGGATACGGGAGCTCTGGAGATCACAACTACAACAGCAGTAAAGATGAACCACGGCAGCTGTGGTTTTCAGTTGAGACTATGGAATATAATACTGTGCCTTTAAGATGAACCACTGCAGCTGTGCCTTTACTTTGAGACTCGTGGAAATAGTGATCATCAGTGGCAACACAAAAGTAACCAAACAGGGTAACAAGGAACAAAGTTTTCACAGGAACTAGAGTATAAAGGTTACCTTTAGGGAGCTCAGCTTGAAGACTCACACATAGCTGTGAGTGTGACACAAGGAACTGGCCCAGTTTCTAACTCAGCCTCCTGACTTATACTTCCTGGTCCTTCGAGATTGGTGAGCAGGATTAGGTGATGCAGAGAGTCTCAGGCTGGCAGAGGATTGGACAACTCTGGGTCAGGTGAACAGTCACTGTCATGTGACTACTCTAGCCTAGGCTGTGATGTAGAATGAGGCCTAGCAGGCCGAGAGAACACTGAAGCCTGAACTTCTGCAAAACATAAGATGCTGGCTTTTAGGCCTAAACTTCAGATTGCTGAATTCAGCCTCACACAGGAGATCACCACAGGTGGAGCTAATTAACTATTACCTTTCAGGCAGAGAACTCAGGAAAACACATAGTGCTGACAAGCTGTTTAACTCAGTGAGTAAAAAGACACAGGATCCGGGACAGATGGCAGGGGTAAGTCACCAAATATGAAACCTACAGTCAGGATTGTGACAGTATCCCCCTCTTCAAGGGTGGACTCCGGACACCCATCTTGAATCTTAGAGGAACTTGAGAAATTCATACGGAAGAATTTAGGACCTTCGTTGATGCCTCTTCTTCTTACGGGAACATTTGGTTTTGACCAGGGAGAGTGGAATCTCTTGTAAAGAAAAAACTTCCTTAGAAAACATGGGACCGCCCCTGAAAGAAGTAGCATCATGAACTGGATCAAATTCAGAGTCTGAGTCCAAGTCTATTGGAAGATACCAATCTTCTTTGGTAGTAACTACATCCGCTTTGTAAGCTGCAATAACAAGTTCAGAACAACACAAGGAACTTGGAGTGGAATCAATGGAAACATAACCAACACTTAAATCAACAGGCTGTTGTCTTTGTACTGTTTTCCAATTCTTGGCATTCCTGAAATTCCTAATGTATTGGTTCATCAAGGCATTATCTTGCTCAGAAAGCGATGGGTCAGAAAACAGAGCATTGACTGAATGTTCTGAAGACTGAGTGGAGGATGAAATTGGACTCAAGGAAACAGATGCCACTGAAACAACATTAGACTGAGGTACCCATTCAGACATTAGGTCAATAGCCTTGGTATTTTTCTTGACTTTAGATGCTACAGCAGAATTACCCCGACATCGAGGAGAAGAGGTATTAGAATTCCCCGCAGAAGCTGTGGACTCAGTGCTGGAAGACAAGGAAACAGAATCAGAGACAGACTGAAGTCTAATTTTAGAACTAGATGGTGGAAGTCCTTTACTGGGACCAACAGACAAAAGTTCTTTACTCGGACCAATGCTTGGAATCGGTTTGTGTCCAGATGAGTTTGAACAGACTGAAACTGGAGAAATCTTTGGCTGGACGAGTAGGACTGGATTGGATCCGAGGATACTTGAATTGGCTGGGGCCAAAGGAGACTGACAAGGCTGGTCCTGGAGTATTGCTGGACCAGCTGGAACTGGGACGGGCTGACCAGGCTGGGCCTGGAGTATTGCTGGACCGGCTGGAACCGGGACGGACTGACCAGGCTGGACCTGGAGTATTGCTGGACCGGCTGGAACCGGGACGGACTGACCAGGCTGGGCCTGGAGTATTGCTGGACCTGCTGGAACCGGGACGGACTGACCAGGCTGGGCCTGGAGTATTGCTGGACCGGCTGGAACCGGGACGGACTGACCAGGCTGGACCTGGAGTATTGCTGGACCGGCTGGAACCGGGAAGGACTGACCAGGCTGGGCCTGGAGAATTGCTGGACCCGGGACGGACTGACCAGGCAGGGCCTGGAGTATCGCTGGACCGGATAGAACCGGGACGGACTGACCAGGTGGAGCCTGGAATATAGCTGGACCGGCAGGAGCCCCCTCATCACGGGGCTGGGCTGAAGCAAGAGCCCCCTCTTCACGGGGCTGGGCTGAAGCAAGAGCCCCCTCTTCACGGGGCTGGGCTGAAGCAAGAGCCCCCTCTTCACGGGGCTGGGCTGAAGCAAGAGCCCCCTCTTCACGGGGCTGGGCAGCACTCTGTAGACTCTCTGGCTGGGCAGCACTCTGTAGACTCTCTGGCTGGGCAGCACTCTGTAGACTCTCTGGCTGGGCAGCACTCTGTAGACTCTCTGGCTGGGCAGCACTCTGTAGACTCTCTGGCTGGGCAGCACTCTGTAGACTCTCTGGGGCTGGACCCTCTGAACCCCTCTCTGGGGCTAAAGACACGGAAGCCCCTCGTTGGGCTGAAGACACGGACGCCCCTCCTTGGGCTGAAGACACGGACGCCCCTCCTTGGGCTGAAGACACGGACGCCCCTCCTTGGGCTGAAGACACGGACGCCCCTCCTTGGGCTGAAGACACGGAAGCCCCTCCTTGGGCTGAAGACACGGAAGCCCCTCCTTGGGCTGAAGACACGGAAGCCCCTCCTTGGGCTGAAGACACGGATGCCCCTCCTTGGGCTGAAGACACGGATGCCCCTCCTTGGGTTGAAGACACGGATGCCCCTCCTTGGGCAGAGGACACTGATAAAGCTAAATATTTATCTTACTTAAAACCCTTTAAGAGGCCTAAGAACACTGTACGCTATTGACGTCTGGAGTACCGTAAGGGTACGCACGTTGCGTAACAATCGCTTAGCTGTAGTCGAGACGCTCAAGTGTCACGTTCGCTCACGGCCAAGAGATCACAGGCAGGCACGCTATTGGCTGCCGACTAACGTAATGATTCGCTATAGCGTAGCGGACGCTCAAGACCACGAGGAGATCACCAGCGGCGCAGACGCTCACAATGTTAAACCTTTATAACTATACCATAAAACAGTGTATTATGCAGTAAACCTTGGTGTAGTGATAAGATGAGAATGCAACACTTGTGTAAGCGGGTTTACACTAAAGCTGTTTGAGCGATAGAGACGCTCCTATTACCCACTGCAATATAATGAACACACAATACCGGTCTAAGGGTCTAACGCCTTTTAAGGAAATGAATGAACGTTCAAAAAGAATAATACAATACAAGTCATACACTACCAATATAACATAGACTAACTAACCAGATAACTACACATGAAATACAATATCAGTACAATAACTATATAAGAGGAACGAGAGAGAAAGAGAAGAGAGAGAGAGAAAAGATATGGCTCAGAACAACAAGAAAGACAATATGATTGCGGAGAAAAACTTACGCACAAAGGGGAACGATCGCATGCGCCTCTGGATATCCAGCTCCCGATTATCAGCAATGAGAACCGTTGAAGAGTGAGAGCTGGATATGATCGGCTTGTCTATTTATGCCCCACAAACAATACCATTCAATGGTCCCTACAATCTCATTGTTCATTGGACACAGGAATTCGTCTTTGCACTAAAACAAAAGGTCATAGGTTGATTCATACAGGTGGGCTGAGTCTACTTCCAACTGCTCAGGTGGGTGGGAAACTAGGTTTCCCGCCGCATGGATAAGTAAGTGCAAATAATAGTAAATGGACATAAACTTCTTATGTCCATAACTATTCGCACGAGCGATTAATCTGCTTCAAACCAACACCGGAATATTGCTAATTAAATACTCTTCCGATGGATACTAAACACCACTGTATAATCCCTGTCTGACCCTTTGTATAAGACAAAGAGGGATCTCTCTGTCCATGAACATGCTACATTAACTAAACTTTCAGAATCTATCAAAGGGACCATGATCTACAAAATACGTTATACAGTTAAAATATGTTATGAACGAGTCGCCCGCTAGACGCACATAAACTTTACCGTAAATGCGCACACCGTGCGCCTGCGGGTGCCCGCAACGGCGAGTATGCGCACGCACGGCAGGGCTCATGAACGTGCAACAGGCACTCGCATGAGGTGCAAATATGGCAGTGTGCATAGTGATATTTTTCTGACTTTGACAGTCCACCCTTTGGCAGTCAACAATAACTGCCACTTCCTAAAACATTTCAAAACGAGAAAAATATATGTCAAGTGTAAATACATTTCCATGATTGGGTAAGGGAGGAGAGGAGAAGATAGGAAAAGGGTATGACCTAGTGAGATAGCAGAAGCATGTGTGTATGAATCCATGTTTGGGGGGTCATGTATCATCGTGCCGTACATGTTTTAAATCAAGCTTCGAGGTATTGCGAAGTATACATTCGAATTCCTTCTTATCCCGTGGTACGGGTCTGTGGATGGGCTGTCAAACTTTACCGAGCTCTCTTCGGCTTTTGGTTGCAATAAAATGGGGGAGCACATTTTAGTTGATGATACATGAATGGGGGAATATGTGAATGCTGGTATCTGTGCCTGTATTCCCTATCGACTATGTGTGTCATTACCTGAAGGTTGTAGAGATGAAGATAAGACACAATTATGGTAAATGCAGTGGTATTCTATGTCAGGTTAATGAACATTTGTCGGTTGAAGTCTTGTTCGGTGTCTGTTGAATGCAGTCTTCTTTGGGCTTTTGCCAATAGGTGTGAGCAAAAGCTTTGTCAATGTCCATAGACTTACAAAAAAGTGTTGGGCTAGCGTAATTTTAAAATTTCTAGGGGAACTGGGGGTCTATGGCATAGTTCATCAAATATCTGTGTATAAGGTTGTCAAAACTTCTTCTTTAATCCATCTGTTGTCTGTATACAGGCTCGTCAAATTTCTCGTCCAAGTGGGTCTTTTTACCTTGGAGAAAACGGAAAAACAGGTGAAAGAAACGGACCGTATAATCGCATTTTCATCACATCATTGTCTCTACCGTTGGGTCATAAATCAAATCCATTGGAATTACAATTTCCTCACTCCTTAAACTCATTACCCTGGTACTATGTTTGCACTTCATTAAAGCCTGACCGCATCTAAATATCAAGCCAATCGTTATGACAACACCTAAGACACATAGGAGAAACTTCCCTACATCCATTATGACTCCTTGAGCCCATTCTCCTAAACCAGAGAACCAATTTCGCGGGTTCAACCATGACACCCAACCAGTCAGCTCATTACCCACAGCAGCAAGGGTGAGATTGTGTCTCCTGCGAAATTCCCACTTTAATTGGAGAATGTCATCCATCTTTTGGTCTATGACCTCGAGCGGATCCTCGGTGCTATTCGTTATATATGTGCAGCATTTCACGCCGTACTGCGTTGCCAGTGTGACACAATATCCACCTGTCACTGCCGTGAGATAATTGAGAACCATTCTATGCTGAACCAGTTCTGTTTTATAAGCTTGAAGTTCTCTTCCAGTATACCTAAACGTGTCATCATACATTTCTGTGATATTGTCTAACAAATTTGCGAGCGCAGATATGTATTTATAATTCAACACTCCTCTGGCGGTGCGAGTGATGTCTAACGCGAGTAGAAACTGAATCCCGGTGGATTCATGGATCAGGTCAGAGGCCGGATGCTCTGTTCTTTCTATCAGGTGCCGTTTAACTACGTGCTCGTAATGAGTATGAGTATAAGGAGCTTGGGCAACACGGTGTATATCTTTCATTTTGGCATGTGATACAGTCATTACTTCAGGCAGTACTTTTCCAATATAACACAATCCTTCAGAGTTTGGGGCAAGCCACTTATACGCCTTCCTCCCGCATATGAAATATGCATCATCGGGGAGAACATATGGGACGGAGTAGGACATAACCATATTACACATCTTCCATGTGAAATCTCCTAACCCTAATTCTCCCATCTGTCTAGTACACGTATCAGCTTGTACGATATGTGCACAGTATCCTGGTGATACCTCTCCAACTCTCGTAATCCTACTTCCTAGGGTATACCTATTTCGGAAATATTTTCCACTACCAGCTATGTGGCGTATAAGTTCTGTATCTGTTGGCATTCTGTCGGCTCTGTATGAGAAGGTCATGGTTTGGTTACTCCATGACACTTCCCAATTTCCCGGCTTTCGGGGATTGGAAATGTTAAAACATATTAGGGATCTATCCACATGATATTGGTGGAGCTTCAAACTAGGAGGACTGGAGATATTAAACCTCCTGTCCACCGGCCTCCCACCACTTAGCTCAAGTACCTCCCCTATCGTTAAAGGAAATGGTACTAAGCCTGATTTACTATGGCCTTGAGGTACTTGAGAGCATACCCAACAATCTGTCTGATTTAACACATTACCCACTAAGGAGTGATAGTCACTCAATGGATGCCGGTCCATGTGGATATTAAAACTGGACTGACATTTCTTGATACACCCATCCTCAACTACATTGTCACAGAGCCTACAGATACAGTTTTCTTCAGCTAACAATCCTTCACAATTCCTTCTATGGTCTATGTTATCGGATCGTTTTCTGATACTCGCCTTTGCTTGTTGATTATGTTGTTCTTGGAAAACTACGCCTCCATCTCTGTCATCAGAACCCATTCCAGAACCTCTCTCGACCTCCATGGTACTCTCGCCGGAACAGACTGCTCTGGTCAACATCATGGTCAACAGGAAAATCCGGATCACAGTCTCTTGAGGCAAGTCCATCTTGTAGGAGGAAACGGAGAAGAATGAGAAGGGGAAAAAAATAAAATAAATAGTTGAGGGAGAGGGGATGGGAAGTGGAGAAAAACAATAAAAGGGAACAGGGAATCGACAACTGCTTTTGATCTTGTGATTTTCAATGCTCGGGTGCCGCCTCAGTCCTCCTGGAACAGACACTCCAGTGATACAACTTCCTCTACCGTCTGTTCCTTATCACTGGACCTCTCTGGATCAGCAACCTTCTTACAATGGGACGAATGAACCCAAGTCTCTCTCTCGGCAACCTTCAATGCTGTAGTGCTAGTCAATAAGACTTGGTATGGTCCTTCCCATCTGTCAATAAGGCAACCTGAGCGTAGAAAATTCCGTATCATTACATAATCCCCAGGTTCAATGTCATGACAATTACTATCTGGTAAATCAGGAACCACCAACTTCAAATTATCATTTTGATTCCTTAGCTGTTTACTCATGTTAATCAAGTATTTTACAGTCACTTCATTGTTACACTTCAAATCATCCTGAGGGTTAATCATAACATGCGGTTGTCGACCAAACAAGATTTCAAAGGGAGACAGATTAAGAGGGGACCTGGGAGTGGTTCTGATGCTGTATAGTACAATGGGTAAAGCTTCTGGCCATGTCAATCCTGTTTCTGCCATAACTTTGCTCAGTTTATTTTTAATAGTGCTGTTCACTCTTTCCACCTTCGCACTCGCCTGTGGACGGTATGGAGTGTGCAGCTTGCTATCAATTCCCATCAACTTACACATTCCTTGAAAGACATCACCTGTAAAATGGGTACCCCTATCACTTTCAATTATTCTAGGGATACCATATCTACATACAAATTCCTGCACAATTTTCTTAGCAGTAAACATAGCGGTATTTGTAGCCGCAGGAAATGCTTCGACCCAATTTGAGAACACATCTATACAAACAAGTACGTATTTAAAATTTCGACAAGGGGGTAATTGAATAAAGTCAATCTGTATTACCTGAAAAGGTCCGCCTGTAGGTGGGATATGAGATGGTTCTGTTGGTATTGCCTTTCCGATATTCTTTCTCAAACAGGTAAGGCATGACATTGCTCTTTTACCTGCATGGGATGAAAATCCTGGGGCGCACCAATATGCTCTTACCAACTTACACATTCCCTCCTTGCCCAGATGAGTCAGCCCGTGTGCTGCCTCAGCTAAACATGGAAGATATGCTCTGGGGGCCACTGGTTTACCTTGTCCATCCGTCCAGAGTCCTGAGGACTCCTGGCCATATCCTTTTGCCTTCCAGACTGCCTTTTCCTGTGTGGAACACAAATTTTGCATCTCACACAACTTCTGTGTGTTGATGGTATTGAATACCATCAATTGTGTGGTGTCTGTCTGTCTGGGGGTACCGGCTGCTAACTTAGCAGCTTCGTCTGCTCGGCTGTTACCAAGTGATACTGGGTCCTGGCTATATGTGTGTGCTTTACACTTGATAACAGCCACTCTGTCGGGTTCCTGTATCGCTGTTAGAAGCCTTTTTATGTGAGCTGCATGCGCTACCGGTGTACCAGCTGCCGTCATGAAATTTCTGAGGCGCCATAGGGCTCCGAAATCATGGACTACCCCGAAAGCGTATCTAGAGTCGGTGTAAATAATGGCTGACTTGCCCTTAGCCAATTCACATGCTCTGGTTAGGGCGACCAGTTCAGCAACCTGGGCTGAGTGAGGTGGGCCTAGCGGTTCTGCTTCTATGGTGCCTTGGTCATCTACGACTGCGTATCCAGTACACAAGTCTCCCGAGTCCGACTGTCTGTGACAACTACCATCCGTGTAGAAGGTCAGATCTACATCTTCCAGTGGGTTGTCACTGATGTCAGGCCTTGCGGTAAAATTTTGGGTCAAATATTCCATACAATCATGTGTGTCCTCCTTTGTATTAAATTCTCCTTCCCCACCACTCTCATCCTCCACCCTTTGTGCCTGTCCAGGCACACCTGGGAGATATGTTGCAGGATTTAATGCACTGCATCTCCTTATGGTGATGTTTACGGGGGCCATTAGTAACAATTCCCATCTTGTAAACCGCGCTGATGAGACGTGCCTGGTTTGGGCAGAATTTAGCAAGGCTGACACTGCATGTGGTGTATGAATTGTGAGGTTGTGACCTAGCACTACATCTTCGCTTTTCTTTACTAGCAATGCTATCGCAGCAACGCTTCGCAAGCATGTGGGGAGGGATCGCGCTACCGTATCTAGCTGAGCGCTGTAGTATGCTACTGGCCTGCTGGCATCACCGTGCTTTTGTGTTAGGACGCCTGCCGCGCAACCAGCACTTTCTGTTCCGTACAGCTCAAAGGGTTTCCCATAGTCTGGCATACCTAATGCTGGCGCCTGTGTTAGGCACTGTTTAAGTTTCTCAAATGCCATCTCGGACTCGTCTGTATGCGAAATCCGATCAGGCTTGTTTGAGGAAACCATCTCCTGCAAAGGTAACGCTAGAATGGAAAACCCTGGGATCCAGTTACGGCAATACCCACACATTCCTAAAAACGTTCTGATCTGTTGCTGGGTTTGTGGCAGAGTCATGTCTCTAATTGCTTGAATTCTATCAGCGGTCAGGTGTCTCAGTCCTTGTGTTAGACAGTGTCCCAAATATTTTACTTTAGTTTGGCATAATTGCAACTTGTCTTTGGAAACCTTGTGTCCTGTGTCTGAAAGATGAAACAGGAGCTGTTTCGTATCCTTCAGGGATGCTTCCACTGAATCAGAACACAGTAGTAAATCATCCACGTACTGTATCAATACTGATCCACTCTCTGGTTGGAAAGACTGTAAACAATCATGCAAAGCCTGAGAAAATATACTTGGACTGTCTATGAAACCTTGTGGTAATCGAGTCCATGTGTATTGGACTCCTCTGTATGTAAATGCAAACAAATATTGGCTGTCAGGGTGCAGAGGTACCGAAAAGAAAGCGGAGCAGAGGTCAATAACAGTGAAAAATTTCGCAGTGGGAGGGATTTGCATAAGGATGACAGCTGGATTTGGCACTACGGGGAACTGACTCTCAACTATTTTGTTAATCCCCCTTAGATCCTGCACTAGCCTGTAACCCCTCCCCCCACTCTTTTTCACAGGGAAGATGGGACTATTGGCTGTGCTGGATGTTCTTACCAGAATGCCCTGTTGTAGCAAGCGCTCTATTACTGGGTATACTCCTAACTCCACCTCTGGCTTCAGAGGGTATTGTGGGATTTTTGGAGCTATCCTACCATCTTTTACTTGCACAACTACTGGAGCTACGTTTGCCATCAATCCAGTGTCCTGTCCATCTTTAGTCCACAGTGACTCTGGTATCTTGGATGTCATTTCTTCTACTTGGGATGGAGTCCTATTTGTCATAATGGTATGTGACATTAATTTTGATGGGGAGTCTAACATGTCTTGCACTTCCTGAGCGTGATTCTCAGGTATGTTCAAGAATACACCTTCAGGAGTACAATAAATGACGCACCCCATTTTACACAATAAGTCTCTTCCCAGGAGATTAGTCGGTGCCGATGCAGCCAGCAAAAAGGAATGCTTGGTATGTAAAGGCCCTACTGTAATCTCGGCTGGTTTGCTAACAGGGTAGTGCTGGACTACTCCCGTTACTCCTATGGCTGGGATTGTCTTACCAGTGGTTCTCATGCCCACTGTCGAATTTATCACTGATTTGGCCGCCCCCGTATCTACAAGAAAGTTTAATGATTTACCAGCTACATTAATTGCAATTTCGGGTTCACTACCAAGACTTGCAATCAATTTTACTGGCTGCAGATTACAGGTATGGCCACACCCCTATTGGGTATGGTGACCTCCCTGAATCCCGCTGGCAGCAACTACTTGTGAAGGGGTTAAATGGGAACTACCAGAGGCTTGCCAGTCTTTGTTCGGGGGGTATCTTTTTGTTTCCCCTGCATGTGGCTCATAACTCCGTTTCTGCGGACCCTGCTCCCAATGTCGTGTGTCGTGTCGTTGTCTAGGGGGTTGATAAGACTTTTGTATGTTTCTTGATTTACAGTCTCGTGCAAAGTGTCCCTCTCTATGACAGAAATAACAGGTTACCACATTTGACTTACCCACAGGGTTTGGTGATCTATACAAAGGCTGCCTCGTGGTCAGGGCCTGTATACTTACGGCCATTAACTTATCACTTTGTGACTCCCTGTGTCTGGTGATATTCCGATCGTGATCCACAGCTGCCTCTCTCAAAGTAGCCACCGACAGATCTCGCCAACATGGTTGCGTGGTCTGTACCCTTGTCTTTAATGCCTCTTTTAAACCATCCATTAGTACAGATACTGCTACTTCTCGATGGTTTATGTTTGTTTTAATGTCCTCTATGCCTGTGTATTTTGCCATATCTAGTAATGCCCTGTGAAAATACTCTGCAGCTGTTTCTGACTCTTTTTGTTTAATGGAGAAAATCTTGTTCCATTTAACTACAGCTGGAAAATACTCCTTTAACTGTAAACTTATCCTTTTTACATTGTCTTTGTTGTACACATCTGTAAGAGGTACATCCTGATCCAATCCACAGTCAGCTAAAAATTGAGCCGAGTCGACATTGGAGGGTAAACAAGCCCTCAGCAATACCTGCCAGTCTTTGTTATTGGGCTCTAAAGTGTTCCCTAGGTCTCTGATGTATTTCTGGCTAGCAACTAAGTCTTTCCTAGGGTCAGGGAATTCAGACACTATGGTTCTTAATTCCATTCGGGAAAACGGGCTGTACATGGCAATGTTTCTGATAGGAGTGACTCCTGTGGTGTCCGTTTTCCCATTGGGAACTGCGATTACCCTAATGGGAGCAAGTTTAATAACATCGTTCTGTGTAGATTCTACAGCCTGTGGTGAAATGGTTTCAGCATAGTGTATGGTGCCGTACTTACCCGTAGATACGACCTCACCTGTCCCTCCGCTAGGGGGCTTTGTTACTAATCTTAAGGGTTGGGCCGTGCCTACTGTTGTTTCTGATATGGTGGCTGCTAGAGAGAGCGCCGATATTGTTGCCGATTCGTCCTCTTGATCATACTCCTGGGGAAAGTTCAAAACAGGGTACAACTTGCACGGGTTAATACTTGCATTGGTTAACTTATTAACATTTACACAGTTGCTAAGTGTTTGTTTGTTACACCCTAATGCGTCATTCTCCGCAACCAATTTCTCTCCTGATATGTATGGTGGCGGCGGGGCCGTGGCTATCAGTTTCTTGATAGGGTTAGATCCCGCCGCCTGAGCCAATCTCCTCTGTATTTCACCCTCCTGTTGCCATAACTGCAAATAATCATAATGTTTGATTCGTCTCTTTGTTGATTTAATGAGACATATCCTCCTCCTTAAATTTTGTAACACTTCTGGGCTAAAGCTGCCTACTCTTGGGAACTTCTCCCCGTCATGCACAGTCATTCTCTCCCATTCATCACATAAAACCTCTGTGTGTGAACCGTATTTTTCACACATTACGTACCTTGCCGACCCGATTGGTCGGTTTACTGAATCAACCCGAACCGAGGTTGATCGCCCCCTACCTGAACAATTGGCCCCCATGACTTGCAGGTGTTGCTTTCACCACCTCTGACCTTCAATCAGGGTCTTCAGCGAACCCTTACAAAACCAAAATGTTCAAGATAGGCTGACGGTGGCGGTTTACCGAGTACCCCACTCACTCGCCCACGCCGACCAATACGACCTACACACTGCCCTAGTGCTTGCGTACTCGACCCAGGGACCCTATGAACCTTCGTTTACTGGAACATGTGAGTGTGATCCACAGAGCATTAACCCTTTCCAGTAACTGTTGGTTGTTGGATAATTCCTGAGTGACCAGCGAACTTCCCTTTAGAAAATAAAAAATTACACAAATCACGTCAGAATGTACAAATAGTGTTTATGACCCGTTTCGTACACAAATGGTACCGGTCAGATTAACTAATGCACACAATTACGTGCGGTACAATCGTTCAGCACATAAGCAACTAATCTTATGTGCGGAGCGACCAGTGGAATCGAAAATTGCGGCTGCGAATTCCTTCAGCATGAGCTTTATTGGCCTATATGGGTTCTGCACCAACCCCCTGGGTTGTGCTCTTTTCTCTATTTATAGCGGACTTCCTTGTCTGCTGTACCTGGACCTCCTGGTCAATTCCGGACCTCCTGGTCTGTGCTACAATAGACCTCCTGGTCTGCTATACTCTAATGCTCAGATTTTATGTTTAACAAAGGATGCCTCCCTTGCCACCATGCACGTCACTTACATGTATGTACCCTGCGAGAACTCGACTTCCTGTGGTTCAAACTTCAAAAATTGTATAAACTTATATATGCAAACACTCACTCACCACATGTACACTTTGGTTTCTATTTCTATTTCTGCGCAGAAATTTTCTTTCCTTTAGACCAGATGTGTTGTAAATTTGGAGAAGGATCTGTTAGTCTAAATTTCGGACACTAAAATAGATTTGCGCTATTTATCGCGTTGCCACCTTTTCGCCTGTTACAATAACACTAGCGTGTGATTTGAGTTACGTGGGCGTACCCGGACGCTCCGTTGCGTAATATACGCTGCGTGCGTTGGCCTTTGAGTTGCGTACGCGAGTCTCACCCTTTGTTAGAGACACGTGTACACAAAGCAACTATCCACCGTAACACAATGTACACGTTTATCAATGTAGGTGATCCTCGATCATCTACCGAACACCACACCAATCTCTCCTTGTATCTTTAGGTAGAGCTGCGTGTGTGCTTTGCAATTTATTTCTTAATGTATTACTTTTATACTTTAACTATGAAATAGCGACAAATCTCTCTTAGCACGTTTATCAATTATAGAATGGCAAACAGAAGAGTGATATATGAAAATAAACGAATGAAAAGAAATGCAGATATGTGCGTGCGTGCGTGCGTACGCAAGACAGAAATAAACAGTTTTAAAAGACACTAGCGTGTTGTTCTTACCTCCGGTTCCGGATTCCCTCAGCACCCTTTACTAAGCGAAGCAGACGCTTATCCAGACAGCACTACGAGGAATATGACCTTCCGCCCTTTTCTGATGGATAATGTCTGCTGTAATTACCTAGTGCAGATATGTGAAGGACGGACGAGCGGCCAATTGATAAAGCTAAATATTTATCTTACTTAAAACCCTTTAAGAGGCCTAAGAACACTGTACGCTATTGACGTCTGGAGTACCGTAAGGGTACCCACGTTGCGTAACAATCGCTTAGCCGTAGTCGAGACGCTCAAGCGGCACGTTCGCTCACGGCCAAGAGATCACAGGCAGGCACGCTATTGGCTGCCGACTAACGTAATGATTCGCTATAGCGTAGCGGACGCTCGGGACCACGAGGAGATCACCAGCGGCGCAGACGCTCACAATGTTAAACCTTTATAACTATACCATAAAACAGTGTATTATGCAGTAAACCTTGGTGTAGTGATAAGATGAGAATGCAACACTTGTGTAAGCGGGTTTACACTAAAGCTGTTTGAGCGATAGAGACGCTCCTATTACCCACTGCAATATAATGAACACACAATACCGGTCTAAGGGTCTAACGCCTTTTAAGGAAATGAATGAACGTTCAAAAAGAATAATACAATACAAGTCATACACTACCAATATAACATAGACTAACTAACCAGATAACTACACATGAAATACAATATCAGTACAATAACTATATAAGAGGAACGAGAGAGAAAGAGAAGAGAGAGAGAGAAAAGATATGGCTCAGAACAACAAGAAAGACAATATGATTGCAGAGAAAAACTTACGCACAAAGGGGAACGATCGCATGCGCCTCTGGATATCCAGCTCCCGATTATCAGCAATGAGAACCGTTGAAGAGTGAGAGCTGGATATGATCGGCTTGTCTATTTATGCCCCACAAACAATACCATTCAATGGTCCCTACAATCTCATTGTTCATTGGACACAGGAATTCGTCTTTGCACTAAAACAAAAGGTCATAGGTTGATTCATACAGGTGGGCTGAGTCTACTTCCAACTGCTCAGGTGGGTGGGAAACTAGGTTTCCCGCCGCATGGATAAGTAAGTGCAAATAATAGTAAATGGACATAAACTTCTTATGTCCATAACTATTCGCACAAGCAATTAATCTGCTTCAAACCAACACCGGAATATTGCTAATTAAATACTCTTCCGATGGATACTAAACACCACTGTATAATCCCTGTCTGACCCTTTGTATCAGACAAAGAGGGATCTCTCTGTCCATGAACATGCTACATTAACTAAACTTTCAGAATCTATCAAAGGGACCATGATCTACAAAATACGTTATACAGTTAAAATATGTTATGAACGAGTCGCCCGCTAGACGCACATAAACTTTACCGTAAATGCGCACACCGTGCGCCTGCGGGTGCCCGCAACGGCGAGTATGCGCACGCACTGCAGGGCTCATGAACGTGCAACAGGCACTCGCATGAGGTGCAAATATGGCAGTGTGCATAGTGATATTTTTCTGACTTTGACAACACGGACTCCTCTGTGACTCTAAATGGCTTGAATATTCTTTTCTGGACACCTAACTTGGGATAAGGTCTTTTAATCACCGGACCCCAGTCATAAATTTGAGTCTCTTTCAGAGTAGCCATCTTGATACCCCCATCAGCAGTAGCAGGATCGGCTACTGTGGATGACTTGTAGACATGAGCACTGTGATACTTAGATTTGTCACCATTCCCTGGCTTACGAAGAATGCAGTCTTTAACAAAGTGACTGGAATTTCCACAGTAAAGACAGAGGTGTAGCTCCCTACGCCGCTGACGTTCAGCTTCAGAGAGTTTGGGCCGTGGATAGCTCTGATGAACAACTTTTCCTTGCACAGAGGAAGAGACTCTATTAACTGGATGGGACAAAACAGGATCAACAACGTTGGTAGTATTCCTGAAGAGATCAGGCATCACAGAAAGAATACTAGACAAAAGTTCTTGTAACTGTAATAACATCTGGTAGAAACACTGCAGTTGGTCAGGAGTCTTAGTGCAGAAGGTCAGAGAATCTCTGGAGAAAGAATTCCGCTGCAGACACTGTGCTAATTGATGCTGAGTCGACTCCAGACCTACCAAGCGTCCTGCAATATTGCTTAGGAGGTCCTGCGTCAGACAAACACTTTCGGCCGGGTCCATGTGGCCAGTTCCTACTGTCATGACTGAGGTTTTGTGAACCCGGTGTTAGTGAAGTCTGTGCGGGCGACTGGAGAATTATATGAATACTACCACTGACCTGGTTTGGGAGTGCTGTGGACTCGGGGCTTCCTCCGGTGACTGGGAAGAGGAACCGCAGCAGAGATGGCCGAATCTAGGTTCTCCCCATGCAGGATTAGGTCGGCAGACAGGGGGCACGTGTGAACGCTGAAGGTCTCCTGAAAGACAGAACTGGAAAGGTGCTGATGAATCAGTGAAGAATAACAGGTACAACTGCGCTAAAGTGCACTGGATGCTTGGAGACACTGAGGTGCTAGGAGGCACGGAAGTGCTAGGAGGCACGGAAGTGCTTGGAGACACTGGGGTGCGTAGAGACACTGGGGTGCGTAGAGACACTGGGGTGCGTAGAGACACTGGGGTGCGTAGAGACACTGGGGTGCTTGGAGGCACTGGGATGCCAGAAGCACGGAGATGCTGAAGCACGGAGACGCTGGAGGCACGAGGTGCTGAGGCACGGGGGCGCTGAGGCACGAGGTGCTGGAAGCACGGAGGCGTTGAGGCACGGAGGTACTGGAGGCACGAGGTGCTGAGACACGGAGATGCTGGAAGCACGGAGATGCTGGGGGCACGAGGTGCTGAGGCACGGAAGTACGGAGGCATGGAGGTGCTGAGGCACGGAGATACTGAGGCACGGAGATACTGAGGCACGGAGATACTGAGGCACGGAGATACTGAGGCACGGAGGTGCTGAGGCACTGAGGTACTGAAGCACTGAGGTACTGAGGCACGGAGGTGCCGAGTCACGGAGATGCTGAGGCACGGAGATACTGAGGCACGGAGGTGCTGAGGCACGGAGGTACAGAGGCACGGAGATGCTGAGGCACGGAGATGCTGCAGGGATACGGGAGCTCTGGAGATCACAACTACAACAGCAGTAAAGATGAACCACGGCAGCTGTGGTTTTCAGTTGAGACTATGGAATATAATACTGTGCCTTTAAGATGAACCACTGCAGCTGTGCCTTTACTTTGAGACTCGTGGAAATAGTGATCATCAGTGGCAACACAAAAGTAACCAAACAGGGTAACAAGGAACAGAGTTTTCACAGGAACTAGAGTATAAAGGTTACCTTTAGGGAGCTCAGCTTGAAGACTCACACATAGCTGTGAGTGTGACACAAGGAACTGGCCCAGTTTCTAACTCAGCCTCCTGACTTATACTTCCTGGTCCTTGGTGATTGGTGAGCAGGATTAGGTGATGCAGAGAGTCTCAGGCTGGCAGAGGATTGGACAACTCTGGGTCAGGTGAACAGTCACTGTCATGTGACTACTCTAGCCTAGGCTGTGATGTAGAATGAGGCCTAGCAGGCCGAGAGAACACTGAAGCCTGAACTTCTGCAAAACATAAGATGCTGGCTTTTAGGCCTAAACTTCAGATTGCTGAATTCAGCCTCACACAGGAGATCACCACAGGTGGAGCTAATTAACTATTACCTTTCAGGCAGAGAACTCAGGAAAACACATAGTGCTGACAAGCTGTTTAACTCAGTGAGTAAAAAGACACAGGATCCGGGACAGATGGCAGGGGTAAGTCACCAAATATGAAACCTACAGTCAGGATTGTGACAGAATCAGATTAGACATTGAAACTGTTGTTATTTGGTTAGATTGCCAGACGCAGCTGGACGGCTATAGGCGTTTTTATCCTTGTTACTGAAGCTGCTGCATCCATACATCTAGGCCACCTGAGCCAGGTATTTGAATTTACTCGGTTAAATATGGCCAGATAGGTACTGTTTGTACACCATACTTGGATTTATGGTTATATGTATTGGTTCTTTTTTGACAGTATGGATTTTCTCAAGTATGACTTTAAAACCATGTGACCTTGTAACCCTTGCGAAAGTATGTGGACAACAGCAGGTGCTCGAGGTATTTGTGTATTCTATTCATCTGTACACCTCTTTCAATGTTGTTTATCACCTTGAGGTGAATATTGGTGGTGGATCTGTGTTTGTGAATTGGCCCGGATAGGGGCCGGTGAGGCTTATTGTTTGTAATTGTTATTACTGTCTATTTGCAGATTTATCGTATTTGTCAAAAGCATTGAATATGTGACACACTATATCACCTGTCTTTAAAAATGCCTGTGACCAGACCGAAACGTCGACAATAAACTTATGGTGATTTAAATGAGAAGCTGATACAAGAGTTGTTTTGTGAGAGTGCACCTCCAAACCTTTGGAACTTTTGCGGTATATTTGTGGACCTACCCGGTCCATTGGGAGCACCCACCATTAAAGGACTATTCATAGAGTGGATGAGAGTGCAGGATTTCCAGTGTGTATATATATATATATATATATATAAATGAAGCGTACCCAAGAACTCACACTCGCAGGGTGGGTGTTAAACACATCAAGGTATCTTTAGTATGGAAAGGAGTGAAATATGGGTCCACTCAAGCATACCCCAACTCACAGTGCTCGGTGTGATGATACCTTTATGGGAGTATCTTTCAGTTCTGTTTCCCGGACTGTGTTCATAAAGCGGTAATGTTGGCTCCCCAAAGAAACTCACTCTCCTCAAGTGGAAGCAGGGGGGTACACAAATTTAATAAAAATCACAAACATGAACACTTAAAATGGAGTCCATCCATAAAATAAACAAATAGAAAAATAGCAGCAAAAATCGGCAAAGGGGTTAAAAGTTCCAAAGCAGCAGAAAAGTTTTTGTTTGAAATATCCAATAGGTAAATAACTGCTTACACTCTAAGTTTTATTTAGAAATGTACATGTGTGACAGGTGTAAAATACATTTACGTGATTGCACATATCTTACTATATATCAGAGATAACCAAAACCTCCCCCCCCCCCGAACTTCATGTTCCGAGCCCGGATCCAAGTCTGAATCGGGACTTCCCGCCAGACTCGAAAACCAGAATGAGGCAAAATGTCATCATCCCACTGTCGGAATCTCGCGTGTTTTGGATTCTATATAAACAGCCGCGCGTCACCGCTATTTTCACTCCGGACTTGGAGGGTGAGGGTGCCTGTGGGTAGTGGCGTCGGGGGGGGGGGGGGGGGGTTTAGTGTGTGCTCTGTAGGGGTGCTGCTGCAGTCACTGTGGTGTACTTGTGCTGTGTTAAGGGTGCTGTCATGGCTGTCACTGGTGTTTCTTGTGCTGCAGCTGTACATGGGTGTTGCTGTTCTGGCTGTCACTGTGTTGTACAGGGTGCAGGGGCACTGTCCACCTGTATGCTGGAAAATATAGGGGTGTTGCTGGCTCTGTATGTTGTAAAAATTCAGGGGTGCAGTTGTTAAAAATTAAAAGCACACTGCTCTGTATGCTGTAAAATATAGGGGTGCTGCTGGGCCTGTATGTTGTAAAAATTCAGAGGTGCAGTTGATAAAAATTAAAAGCACACTGCTCTTGTATGCTGTAAAAAAATGGGTGCTGCTGGCCCTGTATGTTGTAAAAATTCAGAGGTGCAGTTAAAAATGAAAAGCACACTGCTGTATGCTGTAAAATATAGGGGTGTTGCTGTTCAAATAACATTACACTGACCCTGTATGCTATAAAAATTCAGGGTGCAGTTAAAAATTAAAAGCACACTGCTCTATGCTGTTAAACATAGGGGTGTTGCTGTTCAAATAACATTACACTGGCCCTGTATGTTGTAAAAATTCAGGGGTGCAGTTGTTAAAAATTAAAAGCACACTGCTGTATGCTGTAAAATATAGGGCTGTTGTTGTTCAAATAACATTACACTGGCCCTGTATGTTGTAAACATTCAGGGGTGCAGTTGTTAAAAATTAAAAGCACAGCTGTATGCTGTAAAATATAGGGGTGCTGCTGGCCCTCTATGTTGTAAAAATGTAGAGGTGCAGTTGTTAAAAAGTAAAAGCACACTGCTCGTGTATGCTGTAAAATATAGGGGTGTTGCTGTTCAAATAACATTACACAGGCCCTGTATGTGGATGGGGGAAATGAAGCACAGTGTTAGATGTGGATGGGTGAAGGGAAGCATAATGTGGGATGTCGATAGGGAAAGAAAGCACAATGTTAGATGTGAAGGGTTAACAGTGTTAGCTGTGGACGGGGAAGGGGACCACCATGTGACATGTGGATGGGGAAAAGGGAAGCACAATGTGGAGAGGGAAGGGGAGCACAATGTGGGATGGGGGTGGGCTCTTTTGACTCCCTGGTGAAGTGCAGTGGTGTAGGACAAATATCCAGACCATACACACAGCAGTCTTGGTATTAGAAGTTGCTTCCACCTTGCATACACAGCAGCTCCATTGTGTCCCTTAAACTGCATGTTGTGGCTGCATCTCTAGTACAGTTTGCTTCTGTGGTCATGGTTTGAGCCACTCGCCATGCTGGGGAAAGTTGGGGGTTTCATGCACCTGGAATCCCCCCTTGCTATTCCTATGGAAGGAGGATTTCTAGGTGCATGGAACCCCCAACTTTCTCTGGCATGGCCAATCCTTAAGGCACACTAACAGTGCAGGTTTTAGTGAAATCTAGGCTTCAGCACAGATGGTTAAATCAAAATAACCGAGGTACTAATTAAGTCACCTGTGCTCAAACATGGATATCACTAAAACCGGGACTATTAGTATGCCTTGAAGATCGAGGTTGGAAATGCCTGGTCTAGATACATGTTCCATGGTAAGAAGCCAGTTAGCTGTTATTCTGTAAGGTGAATATATGCTCTAATCATCCAAAGATTACTGTATTTTATGTTAGGGTATGTACTATTAAGGGCAACCATTACAAATGATAAAGGTAGCCCTATGTGATTACTATCATATATTATAATAAGCAGTGCGCCCAGAGTTACATAAGAACTACCTAACCACAAATATAATCAGTAACAGCTCTTGCCGCAGGCAAATGGGATTTTTGCCCAGGGTGCCGCAGTCCTGGGGGCGCCACTACCGGCGCCATCTGTCCCCACTGGTGCCGCGCGGTGCGCCTGAGGTCATTGCGTACTGCACGGCATTGTGGGAGCGGCATCAAACCCTAGAGGTCATAATTGACCTCTAGTGTCTGTTTGCAGCGCTATGGGAGAGACTTCATGACGTCTCTCCCATAGATCCGAGGAGCGGTGGCTAGAGACGGAGGACAGCAACAGCGGTCTGGAAGCAGAAGTGGGGCTGGTATTTTTTTTTTTTTGTAAGCACAGCTACCTGGGGCACAGCAACAGGGGGCACATCTACTGAGGGCACAGCAACAGGGGGCAAAACTACAGGGGCACAACTACTGAGGGCACAGCAACGGGGCACAACTACTGAGGGCACAGCAACAGAGGGCATAACTACTGAGGGAACAGCAACAGGGGGCAAAACTACAGGGGCACAGCAACAGGGGGCAAAACTACAGGGGCACAGCAACGGGGGGCAAAACTACAGGGGCACAACTACTGAGGGCACAGCTACAGGGGGCAAATCTACTGAGGGCAAGGATACAGGGACCATAACTCTACTTGGGGCACAACTACAGGGGGCATAACCACTGGCGTGCGCAGCACATTTTATTAGGGGGTGCACTGTCGGAGGGGTGTGTCTAGAACCGCCTTTCGGGCGTGTCTAGCACCATCTATTGATGGTCAACGCATATAAAATATCCACCTTTGTACTGTCAAAGTCAGAAAAATATCTCTATGCACACTACCATATTTGCACCTCACACAGGTCCGTGCTGCGCATGCGTACGCTCTCCCGTACGTGCGCATACTCACAGTCGCGGGCACCCGCAGGCGCACGGTATGCGTATTTACGGTAGAGTTTATGTGATCGTAGCGTGCGACTCAATCATTACATATTTTCACTATATAATGTATTTTTTAGATCATGGTCCCTTTGATAGATTCTGAAAGTTTGGTTAATATAGAATGTTCATGAACAGAGAAATCCCTCTTTGTTTGATACGAAGGGTCAGACAGGAGTAATACAGTGGTGTTTAGTATCCATCGGAAGAATATTTAATTAGAAATATTCCGGTGTTGGTTTGAAGCAGATCAATCGCTCGTGCGAATAGTTATGGACATAAGAAGTTTATGAACATTTACTTTATTTGCACTTTATTACCCATGCGGCGGGAAACCCAGTTTCCCTCCCACCTGAGCTGTTGGAAATAGTCACAGCCCACCTGTATGAATCAACCTATGACCTTTTGTTATAATGCGAGGAGGAATTCCTGTGTCCAATGAACAATGAGATTGTAGGGACCATTGAATTGCATTGTGTGTGGGGCATAAATAGAAAGGCCGATCACATCCAGCTCTCACTCTTCAACGGTTATCATTGCTGAAAATCGGGAGCTGGATGTCCAGAGGCGCAGGCGATCGTTTCCTTTGTGCGTAAGTTTTTCTCCGTAATCATACTGTTTCTCTCTTGTTATTATGGGCCATATCTTTCTCTCTCTTCTCTTTCTCTCATTTTTCTCTTAAACTTAATTGTATTGTATTTACTGTATAGTTACCTGGTTAGTTAGTCTATGTTATATTGTAGTGTATGATTTGTATTTGTATTAATTCTTTTGCAAGTATATCATTCAAAATATATATATATTAGGCGTTGGACCCTAAGCCCAGGTATCTGTGTATTTCTTATAGAGTTAAGTATTCTCAGAGCGTCGGTGACGCTCAAACTGCTTTTAAGCTAGTAAGGTTATACTGTGTTGCATTTACACCATATCACTACACAAAGGGTTTACTGCATAATACACTGTTTATGGTTTAGATATAAAGGTTTTACATTGTGAGCGTATGCGCCGCTGGTGATCTCCTCGTGGTCTCGAGCGGTCGCATCGCTATAGCGAATCATTACGGTATTCGGCAGCCAATAGCGTGCCTGCCAGTGATCTCTTGGCCATGAGCGAACGTAACGCTTGAGCGTCTCGACCACGGCTAAGCGATTGTTACGCAACGTGCGTACCCTTACGGTACTTCATACGTAGTTAGCGTACAGTGTTCTTAGACCTCATAAAGGGTATTATATAAGATAAATAATCTGCTTTAACAATTGCGGGCTCGTCTTGTCCTTCACATATCTGCACTAGGTAATTACAGCAGACATTATCCAGCAGCAAAGGGCGGGAGATCATATTCCTCGTAGTGCTGTTTGGATAAGCGTCTGCTTCTCTTAGTAAAGGGTGCTGAAGGAATCCGGGAACCGGAGGTAAGAACAACACGCTAGTCTCTTTTAAAACTGTTTATTTTTCTGTCTTGCGTACACACGCACGCATATCTGCATTTCTTTTCATTCGTGTATTTTCGTATATCACTCTCCTGTTCGCTATTATATAGTTGATAAACGTGCTAAGAGAGATTTGCCGCTATTTCAAAGTGTAAAAGTAAAGGTAATATAGTTAAAGTATAGACAAACACACAGTTTTGCCTGGGAGATAAGGCGAAGTCAGTGTGGTGTGCGGTAGATGATCAAGGATCATCTACATTGATAAACATATAAATTGTGTTACGGTGGATCTTTATTTTGCGTACACGTGTCTCTAACAAGGACTGAGATTTGTGCACGCAAACCAAAGGCCGACGCACGCAGCGTATATTACGCAACGGAGCGTACGGGTACGCCCACGTAACTCAATCTCTCCTCTCAACGCGATAAGTAGCGCCACGCGGTGAATAACGCCAGGCGATAAATCGCACAAATTTATTTTAAATTCGAAATTTAAATTAATAGATCCTTCTCCTAATTTGTAACATATCTGGTCTAAAGAGAAATTTCTGCGCAGAAATAGAAATAGAAACAAAAGTGTACATGTGGTGAGTGAGTGTGTTGTATACAATTTTACAGGTTGAACCACAAGAAAAGTCGAGTTCTCGTGAGGTACATGCGTGTAAGTGACGTACATGGTGGCTAGGGAGGCATCCCTGGTTAAAACATACAATTTGAGCATTAGAGTGTAGCAGACCAGGAGGTCATACTGTAACAGACCAGCAGGTCATAGCAGACCAGCAGGTTCAGGTACAGCAGACAAGGAAGTCCGCTATACAGTCCACAGGCACAACACCAAGAAAGGGTTGGTGCAACACCCATATAGGCCATACAAGCTCTTGCTGAAGGAATTCGCAGCCGCAATTTTCGATTCCACTGGTCGCTCCGTACATAAGATTAGTTGCTTATGTGCTGAACGATTGTACCGCACGTAATTGTGTACATTAGTAAACCTGACCGGTACTATTTGTGTACGAAGGTCATAAACGCTATTTGTACATTCTAACGTGATTTGTGTAATTTTTTTTATTTTAAGGGAAGTTCGCTGCTCACTCAGGAACTATCCAGCAACCAATAGTTACTGGAAAGAGTAAGTGTTCTTCGGATCACCCTCACAGGTTCCAGTAAATAGAGGTTCAGGTCGCAGGGGCCCTGGGTCGAGTACGCCAGCACCATATCGGTGTGATCAGGTCGTATTGGTCGGCGTGGGCGAGTGAGTGGGGTACTCGGTAAACCGCCACCGTCAGCCTATTTTGAACATTTTGGTTTGCGTAAGGGTTGGCTGAATAAAGCAACACCTTCGAACTATGGGGGCCACTTGTTCAGGTAGGGGGCGATCAACCTCGGTTCGGGTTGATTCAGTGAACCGACCAGTCGGGTCGGCAAGATACGTGATGTGTGAAAAATACGGTTCACACACAGAGGTTTTATGTGATGAATGGGAGAGAATGACGGTACATGACGGGGAGAAATTCCCAAGAGTAGGTAGCTTCAGCACAGAAGTGTTAACGAATTTAAGGAGAAGGATATGTCTCATTAAATCAGCAAAGAGACAAATCAAGCATTATGATTATTTGCAGTTGTGGCAACAGGAGGGTGACATACAGAGAGGATTGGCTCAGGCGGCGGGATCTGGCTCAATCAGAAAACTGATAGCCACGGCCCCACCGCCACCATATATATCGGGAGAGAAATTGGTTGCGGAGAATGACGCACTAAGGTGTAACACACAAACACTTAGCAACTGTGTAAATGTTAAAGATAATGTTAACCAATTAACCAATGCAAGTATTAACCCGTGCAAGTTGTACCCTGTTTTGAACTTTCCTCAGGAGTGTGATCAAGAAGACGAATCGGCAACAATTTCAGCGCTCTCTCTAGCAGCCACCATAGCAGAGACCACAGTAGGCACAGCTCCACCCACGAGATTAGTAACAAGGGCCCCTAGCGGAGGGATAGGTGAGGTCGTATCTACAGGTAAGTACGGCACCATACACTATGCTGAAGCCATTTCACCACAGGCTGTAGAACCCACACAGAGTGATGTTGTTAGAATTAATCCTGTTAGGGTAATAGCTGTTCCAAATGGGAAAACTGACACATCAGGAGTCACCCCTGTGAGGAACATTGCCATGTATAGCCCATTTTCCAGAATGGAATTAAGGACCATAGTGTCTGAATTCCCTGACCCTAGAAAAGACTTAGTTGCCAGCCAAAAATACATCAGAGACCTAGGTAACACTGTAGAGCCCAACAACAAAGACTGGCAGATATTGCTGAGAGCATGTTTACCCTCCAATGTTGACGCAACTCAATTTTTAGCTGACTGTGGATTAGATCAGGATGTACCTCTTACAGATGTGTACAACAAAGACAATGTAAAAAGAATAAGCTTACAGTTAAAGGAGTATTTCCCAGCCGTAGTTAAATGGAACAAAATATTCTCCATTAAACAGAAGGAGTCAGAAACAGCTGCAGAGTATTTTCACAGAGCATTAGCAGAAATGGCAAAATACACAGGCATAGAGGACATTAAAACAAACATAAACCATCGAGAAGTAGCAGTATCGGTACTGATGGATGGTTTAAAAGAATCATTAAAGACTAGGGTACAGACCACACAACCATGTTGGCGAGGTCTGTCTGTGGCTACTTTGAGAGAGGCTGCTATTGATCACGATAGGAACATCACCAGACACAGGGAACAACAAAGTGATAAGTTAATGGCAGTAAGTATACAGGCCCTGACCACAAAACAGCCTGTGTTAACATCACCAAACCCTGTGGGTAAGTCAAATGTGGTAACATGTTATTTTTGTCACAAACAGGGACACTTTGCACGAGACTGTAGATCGAGAAATGTACAAAAATCTTATCAACCCCCTAGACAACGACACGACACACGACATTGGGAGCAGGGTCCGCAGAAACGGAGTTATGAGCCACATGCAGGGGAAACAAAAAGATACCCCCCAAACAGAGATTGGCAAACCTCTGGTAGTTCCCAGCTAACTCCCTCACAAGTAGTTGCTGCCAGCGGGATTCAGGGAGGTCACCATACCCAATAGGGGTGTGGCCATACCTGTAATCTGCAGCCAGTAAAATTGATTGCAAGCCTTGGAAGTGAACAAGAAATTGCAATCAATGTAGCTGGTAAATCATTAAACTTTCTTGTAGACACAGGGGCGGCCAAATCAGTGATAAATTCGACAGTGGGCATGAGAACCACTGGTAAGACAATTCCAGCCATAGGGGTAACGGGAGTAGTCCAGCACTACCCTGTTAGCAAACCAGCCGAGATTACAGTAGGGCCGTTACATACCAAGCATTCCTTTTTGCTGGCTGCATCGGCACCGACCAATCTCCTGGGTAGAGACTTATTGTGTAAAATGGGGTGCGTCATTTATTGTACTCCTGAAGGTGTATTCTTGGACATACCTGAGAATCACGCTCAGGAAGTACGAGACATGTTAGACTCCCCGTCAAAATTAATGTCACATACCATTATGACAAATAGGACTCCCTCCCAAGTAGAAGAAATGACATCTCAGATACCAGAGTCACTTTGGACAAAAGATGGACAGGACACTGGATTAATGGCAAACGTAGCTCCGGTAGTTGTACAAGTAAAAGATGGTAGGATAGCTCCAAAAATCCCACAGTACCCTCTGAAGCCAGAGGTGGAGTTAGGAGTTTATCCCGTAATAGAGCGCTTGCTACAACAGGGCATTCTGGTAAGAACGTCCAGCACTGCCAATAGTCCCATCTTCCCTGTTAAAAAGAGTGGGGGGAGGGGTTACCGGCTAGTGCAGGATCTAAGGGGGATTAACAAAATAGTTGAGAGTCAGTTCCCCGTAGTGCCAAATCCAGCTGTCATCCTAATGCAAATCCCTCCCACTGCGAAATTTTTCACTGTTATTGACCTCTGCTCCGCTTTCTTTTCGGTACCTCTGCACCCTGACAGTCAATATTTGTTTGCATTCACATACAGAGGAGTCCAATACACATGGACTCGATTACCACAAGGATTCATAGATAGCCCAAGTATATTTTCTCAGGCTTTGCATGATTGTTTACAGTCTTTCCAACCAGTGAGTGGATCAGTATTAATACAGTACGTGGATGATCTACTACTGTGTTCTGATTCATTGGAAGCATCCCTGAAGGATACGAAACAGCTCCTGTTTCATCTTTCAGACACAGGACACAAGGTTTCCAAAGACAAGTTGCAATTATGCCAAACTAAGGTAAAATATTTGGGACACTGTTTAACACAAGGACTGAGACACCTGACCGCTGATAGAATTCAAGCAATTAGAGACATGACTCTGCCACAAACCCAGCAACAGATCAGAACATTTTTAGGAATGTGTGGGTATTGCCGTAACTGGATCCCAGGGTTTTCCATCCTAGCGTTACCCTTGCAGGAAATGGTCTCCTCAAACAAACCTGATCGGATTTCGCATACAGACGAGTCTGAGACAGCATTTGAGAGACTTAAACAGTGCCTAACGCAGGCACCAGCATTAGGTATGCCTGACTATGGGAAACCCTTTGAACTATACGGAACAGAAAGTGCTGGTTGCGCGGCAGGTGTACTAACCCAAAAGCACGGTGATGCCAGCAGGCCAGTAGCATATTACAGCGCTCAGCTAGATACGGTAGCGCGATCCCTCCCCACGTGCTTGCGAAGCGTTGCTGCGATAGCATTGCTAGTAACGAAAAGCGAAGACGTCGTGCTAGGTCACAACCTCACAATTCATACACCACATGCAGTGTCAGCCTTGTTGAATTCTGCACAAACCAGACACGTCTCATCAGCGCGGTTTACAAGATGGGAATTGGCACTAATGGCCCCCGTAAACATCACCATAAGGAGATGCAGTGCATTAAACCCTGCAACATATCTCCCAGGTGTGCCTGGACAGGCACAAAGGGTGGAGGATGAGAGTGGTGGGGAAGGAGAATTTAACACAAAGGAAGACACTCATGATTGTATGGAATATTTGACCCAAAATTTTACCGCAAGGCCTGACATCAGTGACAACCCACTGGAAGATGTAGAACTTACGTTCTACACGGACGGTAGTTGTCATAGACAGTCAGACTCGGGAGACTTGTGTACTGGATACGCAGTCGTAGATGACCAAGGCACCATAGAAGCGGAACCGCTAGGCCCACCTCACTCAGCCCAGGTTGCTGAACTGGTCGCCCTAACCAGAGCATGTGAATTGGCTAAGGGCAAATCAGCCAATATCTACACCGATTCTAGATACGCATTCGGGGTAGTCCATGATTTCGGAGCCCTATGGCGCCTCAGAAATTTCATGACGGCAGCTGGTACACCGGTAGCGCATGCAGCTCACATAAAAAGGCTTCTAACAGCGATACAGGAACCCGACAGAGTGGTTGTTATCAAATGTAAAGCACACACATATAGCCAAGACCCAATATCACTTGGTAACAGCCGAGCAGACGAAGCGGCTAAATTGGCAGCTGGTACCCCCAGACAGACAGACACCACACAACTGATGGTATTTAATACCATCAACACACAGAAGTTGTGTGAGATGTAAAATTTGTGTTCCACACAGGAAAAGGCAGTCTGGAAGGCAAAGGGATATGGCCAGGAGTCCTCAGGACTCTGGACGGATGGACAAGGTAAACCGGTGGCCCCCAGAGCATATCTTCCATGTTTAGCTGAGGCAGCTCACGGGCTGACTCATCTGGGCAGGGAAGGGATGTGCAAGTTGGTAAGAGCATATTGGTGTGCCCCAGGATTTTCATCTCATGCGAGTAAAAGAGCAATGTCATGCCTTACCTGTCTGAGAAAGAACATCGGAAAAACAATACCAACAGAACCATCCCATATCCCACCTGCCGGCGGCCCTTTCCAGGTAATACAGATTGACTTTATTCAATTACCCCCTTGTCGAAATTTGAAATATGTACTTGTTTGTATAGATGTTTTCTCAAATTGGGTCGAAGCATTTCCGGCGGCCACAAATACCGCTATGTTTACTGCTAAGAAAATTGTGCAGGAATTTGTATGTAGATATGGTATCCCTAGAATTATCGAAAGTGATAGGGGTACCCATTTTACAGGTGATGTCTTTCAAGGAATGTGTAAACTGATGGGAATTGATAGCAAGCTGCACACTCCATACCGTCCACAGGCGAGTGCGAAAGTGGAAAGAGTGAACAGCACTATTAAAAATAAACTGAGTAAAGTGATGGCAGAGACAGGATTGACATGGCCAGAAGCTTTACCCATTGTACTGTACAGCATCAGAACCACTCCCAGGTCCCCTCTTAATCTGTCTCCCTTTGAAATCTTGTTTGGTCGACAACCGCATGTTATGATTAACCCTCAGGATGATTTGAAGTGTAACAATGAAGTGACTGTAAAATACTTGATTAACATGAGTAAGTGTCACAACTGAGGGCCTGAGCTGACGGAAGGCAGCCTCAGTTGTAGGGGCTGAGATGTACCGGAACCTGGGAGGTTGTATCAGACCCCTGGACATGTAAGTAACATGAAGAGAAACCGCCCGAAGGCGTGACCACGACAACTTGAGTAAAAGTCAATGATATTTATTTATGACAAATTCCATGCATCACAGTAGCAGTAAAAAGTAACATAAAAATCAGCAGAGAAATAATAATACAGTTCCTGGGTACTACAGGGTGGCAGGGGCCACAGAGCTCTGGTGGTATGAGACAGTTCTTATTATCTGCAAGTTGGAAAGTCCTTACCAGGCTCAACTGTAGCAATGAGGAAAGCCCAGGTCGTACCAGCTAGTGTTCCAGGGAAAGCTGGACTGCTGTAGATAAAATGCTGCTGTGGGTACTGGTTAGAACCAGACAGGTGTTGGCACGGAGTGGATACTGGCTGGAACCAGTTAAATAATAAATAAAGCTTGAGAGCGATGCAATGTAGATGAAATGTAGAATTTGAGAGCGGAGAAATAATAATACCGGTGGAGAGTGGTAAACTGCAGAAAGGACACCGGCCCTTTAAGAGAAGCTGTACACTGCTGGAAGCTAAGCTGGAAGCAGGTGATGTTGTAGCTGGAAACAGGTGAGTCCAGAATGGATCGGAGAGTCAGGCTACACCGCAGATGGAATGCTGGTGCGGGTCTCTATAGCAGAAGTCTGGAGACAGGAGCTGGAACCTGGAAGACATTCACAGAAGAGAGACAAACTGGAACTAGGTTTGACAACCAAAGCACTGACGCCTTCCTTGCTCAGGCACAACCTATTTATACCTGCAGCAAGGAAGGCATTGGCTAGGCAATTATGCAAATTAATAATACTGACAACGGATTGGTAGGAATGATCAGCTGACAGAATCCAAGATGGCTGCGCCCATGCAGACACTTGGAGGGAAGTTTGGATTGTAATCCATGTGGTCTGGAAAACAGTAATGGCGGCGCCGGCCACCGGAGACAGGAGACGCCAGGCTGACAGATGCACATCCGACCACGCGGACACAGCGGAGGCCGCGGCTGACGTAATCGCCACTCTGAATGCAGAAGCTCAGGGACGGCGGCGGAGGCCGCGGGAGACGCCATGCCAGATGTATAAGGCGTTACTGTGACTGCGTCCAGAGAGACAGGAGAGGATGCGGGAATGTGCACATCAGGATAACAGATGGGATCCGGTCCTGGAGCGCTGAGCCAGCCTTAGGAGGCATCTGATAGGTAAGAAATGGCGTCCATATACCCGGATCGTGACAGCACCCCCCCCTTTAGGAGTGGCCCCAGGACACTTCTTTGGCTTTTGAGGAAACTTGGAATGGAATCTCCGGACCAAGGCAGGAGCATGGATATCAGAAGCATTGGTCCATGAACGTTCCTCAGGGCCATAACCCTTCCAGTCAATAAGATACTGAAGTTGACCGTAACGGTGACGTGAGTCCAGGATCTTGGCTACTTCATACTCAACGCCTAGTTGAGTTTGGACTTTCGGAGTTGGAGGAAGTGAGGAATGAAACCGATTCAAGATTAGCGGTTTCAACAGGGAAACATGGAATGTCCTGGGTATCTTTAAGAAGGGAGGCAACTGGAGTCTGTAAGCAACAGGATTGATGACTTGATCAATTTTAAAAGGACCGATGTAGCGAGGTGCAAACTTCATACTGGGAACTCTTAACCTCAAATTCTTCGTGGATAACCATACCCGATCACCCACCTTGAGAGCAGGAACTGCTCGACGCTTCTTATCCGCAAACTTCTTGTACCTGAACGATGCCTTGAGCAGAGCTGATCGTACGCTCTTCCAGATATTGGCAAACTGATGCAAGGTGATATCCACTGCGGGAACAGAAGTTGCTGGAAGCGGTTGGAACTCAGGGACTTTAGGGTGGAATCCAAAGTTGGTGAAGAATGGTGTTGAAGAAGATGAAGAATGATACTGGTTGTTATGACAGAACTCGGCCCAGGGAAGTAATTGAACCCAGTCATCTTGAGAGGAGGACACATAGATGCGGAGGAAGGACTCCAAGTCCTGATTCACCCTCTCAGTTTGACCATTGGTCTGAGGATGGTAAGCCGTGGAAAACTTTAGCTTGACTTGGAGGGCTTGACATAAACTTCGCCAGAATTTGGCTGTGAATTGAACTCCTCGATCTGAGATAATTTCTTCTGGAAGACCGTGGAGTCGAAAGATCTCTTGTATGAATACTTGAGCCAACTTGGAAGCTGACGGAAGACCGGTGAGAGGAATGAAGTGTGCCATCTTGGTGAACCGGTCAACTACCACCCAGATGGTATTAAACTTGTTGCACATGGGCAAATCTGTAATAAAATCCATCGACAAATGGGTCCATGGTCGACGGGGAACAGATAGTGGAACCAGTTGCCCCGCAGGCGACAGGCGGGATACTTTATGTTGAGCACACTTTGGGCAAGATGCAATAAACTCCAAAACGTCCTTTTTCAGAGTTGGCCACCAATAAGACCTAGAGATAAACTCCAGGGTTTTTTGGATACCTGTATGTCCGGCAAAGCGGGAAGCATGGGCCCAATGCATGAGCTTCTTCCTTAGTGTCGGCTTCATAAAACTTTTCCCTGATGGGGGCGTAGAGTCCATCCCTACCGTGGAGAATGCCAACGGATTTATAATAGGATGCTTGTCTGAAGACTCTGACTCATTTTCTTGCTCCCATGAGCGGGAAAGGGCATCGGCCTTGCGATTCTGAGAGCCCGGACAGAACTGGAGTTTAAAGTCGAACCTGGAAAAGAAAAGTGCCCATCTGGCCTGACGAGGGTTAAGACATTGTGCGCCTTTCAGATATAGAAGGTTCTTGTGGTCTGTAAGGATGGTGATTGAATGAGAAGCTCCCTCCAACAGATATCTCCACTCCTCTAGAGCGAGCTTGATGGCTAGCAACTCCTGGTCGCCAATGGCATAGTTGCGCTCCGCTGGGGAGAACTTCCGTGAGAAGAAACTGCAAGGATGTAAATGGCCATCTTTAGCCCTCTGAGATAACACCGCTCCTACTCCAACGGAGGAGGCATCCACCTCTAGGATGAAAGGAGAGTCGATGTCAGGCTGTTTCAGGACAGGCGCAGAGATGAACCTCTGTTTTAAAAGATGAAAAGCTTGCATGGCTTCTTCAGACCACTTGGACGGGTTAGCACCCTTCTTGGTGAAAGCAGTAATAGGCGCCACAATGGTGGAAAAGTCTCGTATAAACTTTCGGTAATAATTGGCGAACCCTAAGAACCTCTGGACCCCTTTGAGGGTTAAGGGTACCGGCCAATTCTGGATTGCTTGTAGTTTCTCAGGATCCATCTCTAGTCCGGAACCGGACACAATGTACCCTAGAAACGGAATGGACTTGACTTCAAAGACGCATTTCTCTAATTTGCAATAGAGATGATTGACACGGAGACGGGACAGAACCTCCTTTACCCAAAAACGATGTTCCTCTAAATTGTTGGCAAAAATGAGGATATCGTCTAGATAGACCACGACATGACGGTATAGAATGTCTCTGAAGATCTCATTGACGAAATGCTGGAAGACAGCTGGAGCATTGCTCAATCCGAAGGGCATGACGAGGTACTCATAATGTCCGTCACGGGTGTTAAATGCGGTCTTCCACTCGTCACCCTCACGGATCCGGATGAGATTGTATGCACCTCTCAAGTCCAGCTTTGTAAAGATGGTAGCTCCGCTAACTCTGTCAAAGAGCTCAGTAATCAGGGGTAAAGGATAGCGGTTCTTAATGGTAATGTCGTTCAAACCTCTGTAGTCGATGCACGGCCGCAGACCACCATCTTTCTTTTTTACAAAAAAGAAGCCTGCGCCGGCTGGAGAAGAAGAAGGTCGAATGAACCCCTTTGCTAGGTTCTCTTTAATGTATTCCTCCATAGAATGCGTCTCGGGCAGAGACAACGGATAAGTTCGGCCTCGAGGTGGAACCTTCCCTGGAACGAGATCAATCGGGCAGTCCCATTCTCTATGAGGAGGAAGGATATCAGCAGAAGCTTTACTGAACACATCCGTGAAATCTTGATATGGAGGAGGTGGAACATCAGACGACCTGGGGGAGGAAGAACAGACAGGCAACACTTTAAACAAACATGTCTCAGCACAGGAGGGACCCCATGCCAGGATTTGCGTAGTCGTCCAATCAATTGTAGGATTGTGAAGACGGAGCCATGGAAGGCCCAGGACCACAGGATGTGTGGCTCTTGGAATCACTAAAAGTGAAATAAGTTCGGAATGAAGAACTCCCACTCTCAGACGAACTGGTAGAGTCCTTAGAGCAATAACTGTATCAAAAATTTTACTGCCATCCACGGCAGTTAAGGAAAAGGAGGAAGGAAGTCTCTCGGTGGGTAGGGACCACCGTTTAACATAGGCTTCGGTAATAAAGTTCCCAGCTGCTCCGGAATCCAGGAGGGCAATGACGTTCTGATAACGTTGAGCAACTTGAAGCGAGACTGGGAGATTACAATCTTGAGGAGATGGAGAGGAGATCATTACTCCTAGCCGGCCCTCTCCTTGACGAGCTAGGACTTGGAGTCCCGGACGTTTGGGACAGGCATTAATGGTGTGAGACGGAGCTGCACAATAAAGACAGAGAGACTCGGAGAGACGTCTTCGGCGCTCAGCAGGAGTTAAACGGGAACGGCCAATTTGCATGGGTTCATCTTTAGTTAGTGACAGTTGGCGAGGAGGAGGAGCAGAAGATTTTGGAGCAGATGATCTTCCACGCTCAGTTGCTCTCTCTCTGAAACGTAAGTCAACTTTTGTACAAAGTGAGATTAGCTCATCTAACTTGGAGGGTAAGTCTCTGGTAGCTAACTCATCTTTAATACGCTCGGATAAACCATGCCAGAATGCAGCATACAGGGCCTCGTCGTTCCATGCCAGTTCAGATGCCAGGATCTGGAACTGTATAAGATATTGTCCTACAGTATGTGATCCCTGGCGTAAACGGAGAATCTCAGACGAAGCTGAAGTTACCCGGCCTGGCTCGTCGAAGATGCGCCTGAATGTTGACACGAATGCAGTGTAAGAAGATAGCAGGGTGTCGGACCTCTCCCATAACGGTGATGCCCAGTCAAGGGCTGAGCCACTGAGAAGTGAGATGATGTAGGCAATTTTTGTACGGTCACTGGGAAAATTGCCAGGTTGTAGCTCAAACTGAATCTCACACTGGTTGAGAAATCCCCTGCAGAATCTTGGAGATCCGTCAAATTTTGCTGGCGTTGGAAGATGAAGACGTGGAGCAGAAACGGGTAAGGTGGGTGGGGTTATAGTTGGAGTCACTGTGGTTGACGCCCCAGATGCGCCTGATCCACGGAGAGTTGTCTGAATCCCATCCAGCCGAGTAGAGAGATCCTGGAGACAGCGGATGATGTGGCCCTGTGCAGCCTCCTGATGTTCAAGTCGGGCTGCCAGTTCTTGCATCGGCCTGGCCGCTTGATCCTGGTCTCCGGCTGGATTCATTTGGTCAGTGCTTACTGTCACAACTGAGGGCCTGAGCTGACGGAAGGCAGCCTCAGTTGTAGGGGCTGAGATGTACCGGAACCTGGGAGGTTGTATCAGACCCCTGGACATGTAAGTAACATGAAGAGAAACCGCCCGAAGGCGTGACCACGACAACTTGAGTAAAAGTCAATGATATTTATTTATGACAAATTCCATGCATCACAGTAGCAGTAAAAAGTAACATAAAAATCAGCAGAGAAATAATAATACAGTTCCTGGGTACTACAGGGTGGCAGGGGCCACAGAGCTCTGGTGGTATGAGACAGTTCTTATTATCTGCAAGTTGGAAAGTCCTTACCAGGCTCAACTGTAGCAATGAGGAAAGCCCAGGTCGTACCAGCTAGTGTTCCAGGGAAAGCTGGACTGCTGTAGATAAAATGCTGCTGTGGGTACTGGTTAGAACCAGACAGGTGTTGGCACGGAGTGGATACTGGCTGGAACCAGTTAAATAATAAATAAAGCTTGAGAGCGATGCAATGTAGATGAAATGTAGAATTTGAGAGCGGAGAAATAATAATACCGGTGGAGAGTGGTAAACTGCAGAAAGGACACCGGCCCTTTAAGAGAAGCTGTACACTGCTGGAAGCTAAGCTGGAAGCAGGTGATGTTGTAGCTGGAAACAGGTGAGTCCAGAATGGATCGGAGAGTCAGGCTACACCGCAGATGGAATGCTGGTGCGGGTCTCTATAGCAGAAGTCTGGAGACAGGAGCTGGAACCTGGAAGACATTCACAGAAGAGAGACAAACTGGAACTAGGTTTGACAACCAAAGCACTGACGCCTTCCTTGCTCAGGCACAACCTATTTATACCTGCAGCAAGGAAGGCATTGGCTAGGCAATTATGCAAATTAATAATACTGACAACGGATTGGTAGGAATGATCAGCTGACAGAATCCAAGATGGCTGCGCCCATGCAGACACTTGGAGGGAAGTTTGGATTGTAATCCATGTGGTCTGGAAAACAGTAATGGCGGCGCCGGCCACCGGAGACAGGAGACGCCAGGCTGACAGATGCACATCCGACCACGCGGACACAGCGGAGGCCGCGGCTGACGTAATCGCCACTCTGAATGCAGAAGCTCAGGGACGGCGGCGGAGGCCGCGGGAGACGCCATGCCAGATGTATAAGGCGTTACTGTGACTGCGTCCAGAGAGACAGGAGAGGATGCGGGAATGTGCACATCAGGATAACAGATGGGATCCGGTCCTGGAGCGCTGAGCCAGCCTTAGGAGGCATCTGATAGGTAAGAAATGGCGTCCATATACCCGGATCGTGACAGCACCCCCCCCTTTAGGAGTGGCCCCAGGACACTTCTTTGGCTTTTGAGGAAACTTGGAATGGAATCTCCGGACCAAGGCAGGAGCATGGATATCAGAAGCATTGGTCCATGAACGTTCCTCAGGGCCATAACCCTTCCAGTCAATAAGATACTGAAGTTGACCGTAACGGTGACGTGAGTCCAGGATCTTGGCTACTTCATACTCAACGCCTAGTTGAGTTTGGACTTTCGGAGTTGGAGGAAGTGAGGAATGAAACCGATTCAAGATTAGCGGTTTCAACAGGGAAACATGGAATGTCCTGGGTATCTTTAAGAAGGGAGGCAACTGGAGTCTGTAAGCAACAGGATTGATGACTTGATCAATTTTAAAAGGACCGATGTAGCGAGGTGCAAACTTCATACTGGGAACTCTTAACCTCAAATTCTTCGTGGATAACCATACCCGATCACCCACCTTGAGAGCAGGAACTGCTCGACGCTTCTTATCCGCAAACTTCTTGTACCTGAACGATGCCTTGAGCAGAGCTGATCGTACGCTCTTCCAGATATTGGCAAACTGATGCAAGGTGATATCCACTGCGGGAACAGAAGTTGCTGGAAGCGGTTGGAACTCAGGGACTTTAGGGTGGAATCCAAAGTTGGTGAAGAATGGTGTTGAAGAAGATGAAGAATGATACTGGTTGTTATGACAGAACTCGGCCCAGGGAAGTAATTGAACCCAGTCATCTTGAGAGGAGGACACATAGATGCGGAGGAAGGACTCCAAGTCCTGATTCACCCTCTCAGTTTGACCATTGGTCTGAGGATGGTAAGCCGTGGAAAACTTTAGCTTGACTTGGAGGGCTTGACATAAACTTCGCCAGAATTTGGCTGTGAATTGAACTCCTCGATCTGAGATAATTTCTTCTGGAAGACCGTGGAGTCGAAAGATCTCTTGTATGAATACTTGAGCCAACTTGGAAGCTGACGGAAGACCGGTGAGAGGAATGAAGTGTGCCATCTTGGTGAACCGGTCAACTACCACCCAGATGGTATTAAACTTGTTGCACATGGGCAAATCTGTAATAAAATCCATCGACAAATGGGTCCATGGTCGACGGGGAACAGATAGTGGAACCAGTTGCCCCGCAGGCGACAGGCGGGATACTTTATGTTGAGCACACTTTGGGCAAGATGCAATAAACTCCAAAACGTCCTTTTTCAGAGTTGGCCACCAATAAGACCTAGAGATAAACTCCAGGGTTTTTTGGATACCTGTATGTCCGGCAAAGCGGGAAGCATGGGCCCAATGCATGAGCTTCTTCCTTAGTGTCGGCTTCATAAAACTTTTCCCTGATGGGGGCGTAGAGTCCATCCCTACCGTGGAGAATGCCAACGGATTTATAATAGGATGCTTGTCTGAAGACTCTGACTCATTTTCTTGCTCCCATGAGCGGGAAAGGGCATCGGCCTTGCGATTCTGAGAGCCCGGACAGAACTGGAGTTTAAAGTCGAACCTGGAAAAGAAAAGTGCCCATCTGGCCTGACGAGGGTTAAGACATTGTGCGCCTTTCAGATATAGAAGGTTCTTGTGGTCTGTAAGGATGGTGATTGAATGAGAAGCTCCCTCCAACAGATATCTCCACTCCTCTAGAGCGAGCTTGATGGCTAGCAACTCCTGGTCGCCAATGGCATAGTTGCGCTCCGCTGGGGAGAACTTCCGTGAGAAGAAACTGCAAGGATGTAAATGGCCATCTTTAGCCCTCTGAGATAACACCGCTCCTACTCCAACGGAGGAGGCATCCACCTCTAGGATGAAAGGAGAGTCGATGTCAGGCTGTTTCAGGACAGGCGCAGAGATGAACCTCTGTTTTAAAAGATGAAAAGCTTGCATGGCTTCTTCAGACCACTTGGACGGGTTAGCACCCTTCTTGGTGAAAGCAGTAATAGGCGCCACAATGGTGGAAAAGTCTCGTATAAACTTTCGGTAATAATTGGCGAACCCTAAGAACCTCTGGACCCCTTTGAGGGTTAAGGGTACCGGCCAATTCTGGATTGCTTGTAGTTTCTCAGGATCCATCTCTAGTCCGGAACCGGACACAATGTACCCTAGAAACGGAATGGACTTGACTTCAAAGACGCATTTCTCTAATTTGCAATAGAGATGATTGACACGGAGACGGGACAGAACCTCCTTTACCCAAAAACGATGTTCCTCTAAATTGTTGGCAAAAATGAGGATATCGTCTAGATAGACCACGACATGACGGTATAGAATGTCTCTGAAGATCTCATTGACGAAATGCTGGAAGACAGCTGGAGCATTGCTCAATCCGAAGGGCATGACGAGGTACTCATAATGTCCGTCACGGGTGTTAAATGCGGTCTTCCACTCGTCACCCTCACGGATCCGGATGAGATTGTATGCACCTCTCAAGTCCAGCTTTGTAAAGATGGTAGCTCCGCTAACTCTGTCAAAGAGCTCAGTAATCAGGGGTAAAGGATAGCGGTTCTTAATGGTAATGTCGTTCAAACCTCTGTAGTCGATGCACGGCCGCAGACCACCATCTTTCTTTTTTACAAAAAAGAAGCCTGCGCCGGCTGGAGAAGAAGAAGGTCGAATGAACCCCTTTGCTAGGTTCTCTTTAATGTATTCCTCCATAGAATGCGTCTCGGGCAGAGACAACGGATAAGTTCGGCCTCGAGGTGGAACCTTCCCTGGAACGAGATCAATCGGGCAGTCCCATTCTCTATGAGGAGGAAGGATATCAGCAGAAGCTTTACTGAACACATCCGTGAAATCTTGATATGGAGGAGGTGGAACATCAGACGACCTGGGGGAGGAAGAACAGACAGGCAACACTTTAAACAAACATGTCTCAGCACAGGAGGGACCCCATGCCAGGATTTGCGTAGTCGTCCAATCAATTGTAGGATTGTGAAGACGGAGCCATGGAAGGCCCAGGACCACAGGATGTGTGGCTCTTGGAATCACTAAAAGTGAAATAAGTTCGGAATGAAGAACTCCCACTCTCAGACGAACTGGTAGAGTCCTTAGAGCAATAACTGTATCAAAAATTTTACTGCCATCCACGGCAGTTAAGGAAAAGGAGGAAGGAAGTCTCTCGGTGGGTAGGGACCACCGTTTAACATAGGCTTCGGTAATAAAGTTCCCAGCTGCTCCGGAATCCAGGAGGGCAATGACGTTCTGATAACGTTGAGCAACTTGAAGCGAGACTGGGAGATTACAATCTTGAGGAGATGGAGAGGAGATCATTACTCCTAGCCGGCCCTCTCCTTGACGAGCTAGGACTTGGAGTCCCGGACGTTTGGGACAGGCATTAATGGTGTGAGACGGAGCTGCACAATAAAGACAGAGAGACTCGGAGAGACGTCTTCGGCGCTCAGCAGGAGTTAAACGGGAACGGCCAATTTGCATGGGTTCATCTTTAGTTAGTGACAGTTGGCGAGGAGGAGGAGCAGAAGATTTTGGAGCAGATGATCTTCCACGCTCAGTTGCTCTCTCTCTGAAACGTAAGTCAACTTTTGTACAAAGTGAGATTAGCTCATCTAACTTGGAGGGTAAGTCTCTGGTAGCTAACTCATCTTTAATACGCTCGGATAAACCATGCCAGAATGCAGCATACAGGGCCTCGTCGTTCCATGCCAGTTCAGATGCCAGGATCTGGAACTGTATAAGATATTGTCCTACAGTATGTGATCCCTGGCGTAAACGGAGAATCTCAGACGAAGCTGAAGTTACCCGGCCTGGCTCGTCGAAGATGCGCCTGAATGTTGACACGAATGCAGTGTAAGAAGATAGCAGGGTGTCGGACCTCTCCCATAACGGTGATGCCCAGTCAAGGGCTGAGCCACTGAGAAGTGAGATGATGTAGGCAATTTTTGTACGGTCACTGGGAAAATTGCCAGGTTGTAGCTCAAACTGAATCTCACACTGGTTGAGAAATCCCCTGCAGAATCTTGGAGATCCGTCAAATTTTGCTGGCGTTGGAAGATGAAGACGTGGAGCAGAAACGGGTAAGGTGGGTGGGGTTATAGTTGGAGTCACTGTGGTTGACGCCCCAGATGCGCCTGATCCACGGAGAGTTGTCTGAATCCCATCCAGCCGAGTAGAGAGATCCTGGAGACAGCGGATGATGTGGCCCTGTGCAGCCTCCTGATGTTCAAGTCGGGCTGCCAGTTCTTGCATCGGCCTGGCCGCTTGATCCTGGTCTCCGGCTGGATTCATTTGGTCAGTGCTTACTGTCACAACTGAGGGCCTGAGCTGACGGAAGGCAGCCTCAGTTGTAGGGGCTGAGATGTACCGGAACCTGGGAGGTTGTATCAGACCCCTGGACATGTAAGTAACATGAAGAGAAACCGCCCGAAGGCGTGACCACGACAACTTGAGTAAAAGTCAATGATATTTATTTATGACAAATTCCATGCATCACAGTAGCAGTAAAAAGTAACATAAAAATCAGCAGAGAAATAATAATACAGTTCCTGGGTACTACAGGGTGGCAGGGGCCACAGAGCTCTGGTGGTATGAGACAGTTCTTATTATCTGCAAGTTGGAAAGTCCTTACCAGGCTCAACTGTAGCAATGAGGAAAGCCCAGGTCGTACCAGCTAGTGTTCCAGGGAAAGCTGGACTGCTGTAGATAAAATGCTGCTGTGGGTACTGGTTAGAACCAGACAGGTGTTGGCACGGAGTGGATACTGGCTGGAACCAGTTAAATAATAAATAAAGCTTGAGAGCGATGCAATGTAGATGAAATGTAGAATTTGAGAGCGGAGAAATAATAATACCGGTGGAGAGTGGTAAACTGCAGAAAGGACACCGGCCCTTTAAGAGAAGCTGTACACTGCTGGAAGCTAAGGTGGAAGCAGGTGATGTTGTAGCTGGAAACAGGTGAGTCCAGAATGGATCGGAGAGTCAGGCTACACCGCAGATGGAATGCTGGTGCGGGTCTCTATAGCAGAAGTCTGGAGACAGGAGCTGGAACCTGGAAGACATTCACAGAAGAGAGACAAACTGGAACTAGGTTTGACAACCAAAGCACTGACGCCTTCCTTGCTCAGGCACAACCTATTTATACCTGCAGCAAGGAAGGCATTGGCTAGGCAATTATGCAAATTAATAATACTGACAACGGATTGGTAGGAATGATCAGCTGACAGAATCCAAGATGGCTGCGCCCATGCAGACACTTGGAGGGAAGTTTGGATTGTAATCCATGTGGTCTGGAAAACAGTAATGGCGGCGCCGGCCACCGGAGACAGGAGACGCCAGGCTGACAGATGCACATCCGACCACGCGGACACAGCGGAGGCCGCGGCTGACGTAATCGCCACTCTGAATGCAGAAGCTCAGGGACGGCGGCGGAGGCCGCGGGAGACGCCATGCCAGATGTATAAGGCGTTACTGTGACTGCGTCCAGAGAGACAGGAGAGGATGCGGGAATGTGCACATCAGGATAACAGATGGGATCCGGTCCTGGAGCGCTGAGCCAGCCTTAGGAGGCATCTGATAGGTAAGAAATGGCGTCCAGATACCCGGATCGTGACAGCAAGCAGTTAAGGAATCAAAATGATAATCTGAAGTTAGTGATTCCTGATTTACCAGATAGTAATTGTCATGACATTGAACCTGGGGATTATGTAATGATACGGAATTTTCTACGCTCAGGTTGCCTTATTGACAGATGGGAAGGACCATACCAGGTCTTATTGACTAGCACTACAGCATTGAAGGTTGCTGAGAGAGAGACTTGGGTTCATTCGTCCCACTGTAAGAAGGTCGTTGATCCAGAGAAGTTCTGTGATAAGGAACAGACGGTAGAGGTTGTATCACTGGAGTGTCTGTTCCAGGAAGATTGAGGCGGCACCTGAGCATTGAAAATCACAAGATCAAAAGCAGTTGTCGATCCCCTGTTCCCTTTTATTGTTTTTCTCCAACTTCCCATCCCCTCTCCCTCAAATTATTTTTTTCCCCCTTCTCATTCTACTCCATTTCCTCCTACAAGATGGACTTGCCCCAAGAGACTGTGATCCGGATTTTCCTGTTGACCATGATGTTGACCAGAGCAGTCTGTTCCGGCGAGAGTACCATGGAGTTCGAGAGAGGTTCTGGAATGGGTTCTGATGACAGAAATGGAGGCGTAGTTTTCCAAGAACAACTTAACCAACAAGTAAAGGCGAGTATCAGAAAACGATCCGATAGCATTGACCATAGAAGGAATTGTGAAGGATTGTTAGCTGAAGAGAACTGTATCTGTCGGCTTTGTAACAATGTCATTGAGGATGGGTGCATAAAGAAATGCCAATCCAGTTTTAATATCCATATGGACCGGCATCCCTTGAGTGACTATCACTCTTTAGTGGGTAGTGTGTTAAATAAAACAGATTGTTGGGTATGCTCTCAAGTACCTCAAGGTCATAGCAAATCAGGGCTAGTACCATTTCCTTTAACGTTAGGGGAGGTACTTGAGTTAAGTGGTGGGAGACCGGTGGACAGGAGGTTTAATATCTCCAGCCCTCCTAGTTTGAAGCTCCACCAATACCATGTGGATAGGTCCCTATTATGTTTTAACATCTCCAATCCCCGAAAGCCGGGAAATTGGGAAGTGTCATGGAGTAATCAAACCATGACCTTTTCACACAGAGCAGATAGAATGCCTACAGATACAGAGCTTATACGCCACATAGCCAGTAGAGGAAAATCTTTCCGGTATAGGTACACCCTAGGAAGTAGGATTACGAGAGTTGGAGAGGTATCACCAGGATACTGTGCACATATCGTACAACCTGATACGTGTACTAAGCAGATGGAAGAATTAGGGTTAGGAGATTTCACATGGAAGGTGTGTAATATGGTTATGTCCTACTCCGTCCCATATGTTCTCCCCGATGATGCATATTTCATATGCGGGAGAAAGGCGTATAAGTGGCTTGCCCCAAACTCTGAAGGATTGTGTTATATTGGAAAAGTACTGCCTGAAGTAATGACTGTATCACATGACAAAATGAAAGACATACACCGTGTTGCCCAAACTCCTTATACTCATACTCATTACGAGCACATCGTTAAACGGCACCTGATAGAAAGAACAGAGCACCCGGCCTCTGACATGATCAGTGAATCCACCGGGATTCAATTCTTAATCGCGTTAGATATCACTCACACCGCTAGAGGAGTGTTGAATTATAAATACATTTCTGCGCTCGCCAATTTGTTAGATATAATCACTGAAATGTATGATGACACGTTTAGGTATACTGGAAGGGAACTTCAGGCTTACAAAACAGAACTAGTCCAGCATAGAATGGTTCTTAATTACCTCACAGCAGTAACAGGCGGATATTGTGTCACACTGGCAACACAATACGGCGTGAAATGTTGCACATATATTACGAATAGCACCGAGGACCCGGTCGAGGTCATAGACCAAAAGATGGACGATATTCTCCAACTAAAGTGGGAATTTCGCAGAAGACACAATCTCACCCTTGCTGCTGTGAGTAATGAGCTGACTGGTTGGGTGTCATGGTTGAACCCGCGAAATTGGTTCTCCGGTTTAGGAGAATGGGCCCAAGGAGTTATAATGGATGTTGGGAAGTTTCTCCTATGTATCTTAGGTGTTATCATAACGATTGGTTTGATATTTAGATGCGGTCAGGCTTTAATGAAGTGCAAACATCGTACTAGGGTAATGAGTTTAAGGAGTGAGGAAACTGTAATTCCAATGGACTTGATTTATGACCCAAATGTAGAAACAATGATGTGATGAAAATGCGATTTCTACGGTCCGTTTCTTTCACCTGTTTTTCCGTTTCCTCCAAGGTAAAAAGACCCACTTGGACGAGGAATTTGATGAGCCGATATACAGACAACAGAGAGATTAAAGAAGAAGTTTTTTGACAACCTGATACACAGATTTTTGATGAACTATGCCATGGATCCCCAGTTTCCCTAGAAATTTTAAAATTACGCTAGCCCAACACTTTTGTAAATCTATGGACATTGACAGCTTTTGCTCGCACCTTATGGGCAAAAGCACAAAGAAGACTGCATTCAACAGACACCAAACAAGACCTCAATCGACGAATGTACATTTACCTGACATAGAATACCACCGCATTTACCGTAATTATGTCTTTTCTTCATTTCTACAACCCTCAGGTAATGACACACATAGTCGATAGGGAATACAGGCACAGATATCAGCAATCACATATCTCCCCCATTCATGTATCATCAACTAAAATGTGCTCCCCCATTTTGTTACAACCAAAGCCGAAAAGAGCTCGGTAAAGTTTGACAGCCCATCCACAGACCCGTACCACGGGATAAGAAGGAATTCAAATGTATACTTCGCAATACCTCGAAGCTTGATTTAAAACACGTACGGCACGATGATACATGACCCCCAAGCACGGATTCATACACACATGCTTCTGCTATCTCACTAGGTCATATCCTTTTCCTACCTTATCCTCTCCTCCCCTACCCAACCATGTAAATGTATTAACCCCTGACATATATTTTTCTCTTTTGAAATGTTTTAGAAGGTGGCAGTTATTATTGACTGCCAAAGGGTGGACTGTCAAAGTCAGAAAAATATCTCTATGCACACTACCATATTTGCACCTCACACAGGTCCGTGCTGCGCATGCGTACGCTCTCCCGTACGTGCGCATACTCACAGTCGCGGGCACCCGCAGGCGCACGGTATGCGTATTTACGGTAGAGTTTATGTGATCGTAGCGTGCGACTCAATCATTACATATTTTCACTATATAATGTATTTTTTAGATCATGGTCCCTTTGATAGATTCTGAAAGTTTGGTTAATATAGAATGTTCATGAACAGAGAAATCCCTCTTTGTTTGATACGAAGGGTCAGACAGGAGTAATACAGTGGTGTTTAGTATCCATCGGAAGAATATTTAATTAGAAATATTCCGGTGTTGGTTTGAAGCAGATCAATCGCTCGTGCGAATAGTTATGGACATAAGAAGTTTATGAACATTTACTTTATTTGCACTTTATTACCCATGCGGCGGGAAACCCAGTTTCCCTCCCACCTGAGCTGTTGGAAATAGTCACAGCCCACCTGTATGAATCAACCTATGACCTTTTGTTATAATGCGAGGAGGAATTCCTGTGTCCAATGAACAATGAGATTGTAGGGACCATTGAATTGCATTGTGTGTGGGGCATAAATAGAAAGGCCGATCACATCCAGCTCTCACTCTTCAACGGTTATCATTGCTGAAAATCGGGAGCTGGATGTCCAGAGGCGCAGGCGATCGTTTCCTTTGTGCGTAAGTTTTTCTCCGTAATCATACTGTTTCTCTCTTGTTATTATGGGCCATATCTTTCTCTCTCTTCTCTTTCTCTCATTTTTCTCTTAAACTTAATTGTATTGTATTTACTGTATAGTTACCTGGTTAGTTAGTCTATGTTATATTGTAGTGTATGATTTGTATTTGTATTAATTCTTTTGCAAGTATATCATTCAAAATATATATATATTAGGCGTTGGACCCTAAGCCCAGGTATCTGTGTATTTCTTATAGAGTTAAGTATTCTCAGAGCGTCGGTGACGCTCAAACTGCTTTTAAGCTAGTAAGGTTATACTGTGTTGCATTTACACCATATCACTACACAAAGGGTTTACTGCATAATACACTGTTTATGGTTTAGATATAAAGGTTTTACATTGTGAGCGTATGCGCCGCTGGTGATCTCCTCGTGGTCTCGAGCGGTCGCATCGCTATAGCGAATCATTACGGTATTCGGCAGCCAATAGCGTGCCTGCCAGTGATCTCTTGGCCGTGAGCGAACGTAACGCTTGAGCGTCTCGACCACGGCTAAGCGATTGTTACGCAACGTGCGTACCCTTACGGTACTTCATACGTAGTTAGCGTACAGTGTTCTTAGACCTCATAAAGGGTATTATATAAGATAAATAATCTGCTTTAACAGTACCAATCCTAATAAAGCAGATACATTGTCAGATGTTGTGGTGTACACCAAACAAACACCCCTGATGGCACTCACTGCAATTACACTGCTCCTCCTCAGCCTGGTCTGGCTGCCCCTCTCTTTCCCCTGCAAGCTGCAGTCACTCACTGACACTGACAGTCGCAGACTAGTACTGCTGCTGCTGGAAAAACGAGTGACGTGTCAATGCTGCTGCCGACCGCCTGCCAGTATTGAATTTGTCTTCCTAAGAGGAACGCTAGCTGCATGCTGCTCCTCATCAGTGGCTGGCATTGGCATAGCATAGAAGGAAAGAGGTGGACGTGTGGCAGGTATGACGGGTGGGCGTGCGAGCAGCATGACGTCATCACTTCACATCACGCTGTTTTTGTACATGGAGGTGGAGCCGGGAGTTTGAAAGCCGGTGGCAGTGGCACCCTTGATTAACCCAGTTGTCCGGTCAGTAATGCAGTCCTGACAGGGTGCAATGCAGAGGGGACAGTAATCAGCCTGCTCGGCGATCGCTGCATCAGGCTTGTGAGATCGGGGTGCCAGACATTAGGGGGTGCCTGTGCGCACCAGGCACCCCCCCTGCGCACGCCTATGGGCATAACTGTGGCCACACCCCTTCCCTATGAAGCCATGCCCCTATTTTTGGCGCACGCATATGGCGCGCACTAACCCTGTTTTACCTGTCGGGGAGGTGTGTGTGTGTGTGTGTGTGTGTGTGTGTGTGTGTGGACACCAAACGAAACTTTCGCCCTGGGCGCCACAAGGTCTAGAGCCGGCCCTGAATATTGGGGGTAATTCCAAGTTGATCGCAGCAGGACATTTTTTAGCAGTTGGGCAAAACCATGTGCACTGCAGGGGGGGCAGATATAACATTTGCAGAGAGAGTTAGATTTGGGTGGGTTATTTTGTTTCTATGCAGGGTAAATACTGGCTGCTTTATTTTTAAACTGCAATTTAGATTGCAGATTGAACTCACCACACCCAAATCTCTCTCTCTGCACATGTTACATCTGTCCCCCCCTGCAGTGCACATGGTTTTGCCCAACTGCTAAAAAATTTCCTGCTGCGATCAACTTGGAATTACCCCCATAATGTGGTTGTAAGTCTCAGCTGTGTTTATATAACTAGTGTCAAGCAAGAACATTGCAGTTGTGATGTAACAAGAGGATGTAAGACTGATATTAAAGGTAGTAGGATATAACAGAGATATTGGGCAGCATAGGAGCAAGGTGTTAAACAAGTAAAAGCAACGTAAGCATAGGCGTGCGCACGGGGGGTGCCTGGTGTGCACAGGCATCCCCTAATGTCCGGTACCCCCCATACGCCACACCTGCAACACGCTGTTCATGCCTGTGCATGCCACAGCGCAGGCATTACAAAGTCACACTGACTCATGTTATGCCAGCGCTGCACTGCCCGCTGCCAGTGCCCCAGAGTCTTCAGCAACACAGCCGCTGCAATGTTTGGGTCCCGGCTGGGAGGAGGAGGAGGAGCTGCGCTCTGAGCTCCTCCCCCCATAGTCAATAATGCTGCCTGTGTGGGACTAGCCGGCCGGAGGGGGAGGAGGGGCTGCTCTCTGAGCTCCTCCTCCCATTCTCCATAATGCTGCCTGTGTGGGATTCCCGGCTGGAGGGGGGAGGAGGGGTTGATCTCTCAGCTCCCCCCCTTTCATACTTCTCCACATGCCCTGATGTCCCTAGCTCCAAAACGTCTATTGGAGGGAAGCAAAGGCGCTGACCATCACAATGTGCAGCAGCACTTGATTGTACAGGTAGGAGAAACATAATCCTAGATTTGTTCAAGTGCTGCTCAGCATCTCTTTGTCTCTCCATCGGCCCCCTCTCTCTCTGTCTTTCTATCTCCCCTTCAGTTCCCACTCTCTCTTGCCCCCCTTCCCCCTCTCTCTCTCCCTCTGCCCTCTCTCTCTTGTGCACTATTTCTCCCTCTTTCTCCCTCGGTCCTCCACTATCTCTCTCTTCACCCCCCCTTTCTCAATCCGCCCTCCATCTCCCACTTCCCTGTCTCTTTCTCTGCCCCTCTCTCTCCATCTCCTCCCTACTCTCCATCTCTCCACTCTGTGTCTCTCTCTCTCTCTCCTTCTCTGCCCCTCTTTCTCTGTCTCCTCCTCTGTGTCTCTCTCTCCGTCTCTGCCCTCTCTCTCTGTATCTCCCTCTACGCCCCTCTCTCTCCATCTCATGTCTCTCTCTCTGTTCCCCTGCACCACTCTTCTTCCTCTTCACCCCCCCTCTCTCTCTCTCTCCCTCATGCTCTATTCCCTTATATAATTCCCCTACTATGCCTCTCTCTCTGTCTTCCCCTTTCTCTCTCTCTCCATCTACACCTCTCTCTCTCTCCCTCTTCTCTCTCTCTGTTCCCCTGCACCTTTCTTCCTTCCTCTTCACCACTCTATCTCTCCTTCCCTCCGTCTCCCTTCTCTCTCTCTCTGTCTACCCCCTCTCTCTCTCTCTGTCTGTCTACCCACCGCTCTCTCTCCATCTCCCCCTCTCTGTGTCTCTTTCTCTGTCTCTGCTTCTCTGTCTCTCTGCCCCCCACTTTCTCCTTCTCCACTGCTCTCTCTCTCCATCTCGTGTGTGTGTGTGGGGGGGGGTCTCTCTCTCTCTGTCTCCCCCTCTGTCTCTCTCTCCATCTCTGCCCCTCTTTCTCCATCTCCACCCGTCTCTCTGTCTCCGCCCCTCTCTCCCTGTTCCCCTGCACCTTTCTTCTTTCCTCTTCACCCCTCTCTCTCTCCTTTCCTCTGTCTCTCCCTCTCTCTGTCTACCCTCTCTCTCTCCCCCCCTCTCTCTCTGTCTAGCCCCCTCTCTCTCTATCTGGCTTGACACTTAAACATCAGATATCAGCCACAATCAAATCCTCATTCTTTCACCTGAGGAACATAGCCAGAATCAAGCACTTAATTCCCTCAGATGATATGCCAAAAGTCATACATGTATTTGTATCATCTCGTTTAGACTACTGTAATGCCCTCTACCTTGGTCTACCAGCAAAAGAATTGCAACGCTTACAGCTGGTGTAAAACACAGCTGCCAGGCTATTAACCAACCAGCCCCATTCTAGCCACATAACACCCATCCTCTACTCCAGTGGTTTCCAAACTTTTTTGAATCACGGCGCCCTAGAATATCAGAATTTTTTTCACGGCACCCCTAGGCCAAAAATTTCTTATTGAGAAATTTAGAAAGAAATATTACATTAAGTAGATTGCGTTTATAGGTCATCCTTAGGGTCAGTTGTATGGTGAGGGACAAGATTTGCTTCTGTTTGGCCACATATTTTATGACTGGCAGCCACCAGAACTGGTTTTGCCTATTATATTGACCATGAATAATTTGAATTGGTCCTGGACCACCAACCCAGGGCACCCCTGCAAGTGTCCCGAGGCACCCCAGGGAGCCACGGCACACAGTTTGGGAACCTCTGCTCTACTCCCTTCACTGGCTGCCTGTAAGATGGCGAATCATCTTCAAGATTGGCTTACTGAGTTTCAAAGCACTACATGACCAAGGCCCAAGGTACCTGAAACAGCTTCTGACCCCATGCTGCCCCACTCGATTACTGCGATCTGTAGATGAAGGACTTTTAGCAGTACCTAGAATCTACTGTAATTTATCTGGGGGTTTTAGTCATGCGGCTCCGACTCTATGGAACTCACTTCCCCGCACAGTGCGAGAGGCCCCAACTATAGAATCCTTCAAAAGTAGACTCAAGACTTTCCTGTTTACTCAAGCATTTCCATAATGTCCCATTAGTATCTTCATGCTTCTGTATTTTATGAAAATGTACTTCATTATTTTCTGTACTATATTATGCTATGTATCTGTTAAGCGCCTTCAGTCCTATTGGAGAACGAGCGCTATATAAATAAAATTATTATTATTATAATTATTATTATCTCTCCCTCTCTGTGTCTCTCTCTGTCTCTGCTTCTCTGTCTCTCTGCCCCCCACTTTCTCCTTCTCCACTGCTCTCTCTCCATCTCGTGTGTGTGTCTCTCTCTCTCTGTCTCCCCCCTCTGTCTTTCTCTCCATCTCTGCCCCTCTCTCTCCATCTCCACCCTCTCTCTCCCTCTGTATGTGTCTCTTTCTCTGTTCCCCTGCACCTTTCTTCTTTCCTCTTCACCACTCTCTCTCCTTCCCTCCGTCTCCCCGTCTCTCGCTGTCTACCCCTTTCTCTGTCTACCCCCTCTCTCTCTCTGTCTCCCCTTCTCTCTCTCTCCATCTCCCCCTCTCTGTGATTCTCTCTCTCTCTGCCCCCTCTCTCTACTTCTCCACTGCTCTCTCCCCCATCTCCTGTGTGTGTGTGTGTGTGTGTGTGTGTGTGTGTGTGTCTGTTGCATTGCACCTCTCTTCCTTCCGCTTCACCATCCTCTCTCTTCCCCATATCTCCCTCCCTCCCCCACTCTCCTATTCCCTAATATAATTTCTCTCTGTCTCCCCCCTCTGTCTCTCTCTCCATCTCTGCCCCTCTCTCTGTCTTCCCCTCTCTCTCTCCATCTCCACTCCTCTCTCTGTCTCTGCCCCTCTCTCTCCCTCTGTGTCTCTCTCTCTGTTCCCCTGCACCTTTCTTCCTTCTTCACCACTCTCTCATTTGCTCCGTATCCCCCTGTCTCTCGCTGTCTACCCCCTCTCCTCTGTCTAGCCCCTCTCTATCTACCACATCTCTCTCCATCTCCCCCTCTCTGTCTCTCTCTCCATCTCTGCTTCTCTCTCTCTGCCACCTCCCTCTCCGTCTCCGCTCCTCTCTATCCCTCCATCTCCCAATAGGCGATTCTAGTCACGCCCCTCCAATCGTGCACACCCTAATAAAATGTGCTGCGCACGCCTATGAACGTAAGGGTGAGCGTTACATAACAGCTTATAGAGAAATTCACAATACAGTATAGTGATACAATCATTTTACATATAGGGCCTAATTCAGAGTTGATCGCAGCAGCAAATTTGTTAGCAGTTGGGCAAAACCATGGGGGTCATTCTGAGTTGATCACTCGCTAGCAGTTTTTAGCAGCCATGCAAATGCATAGTCGCCGCCCACTGGGGAGTGTATTTTCGCTTTGCAGGAGTGCGAACGCCTGTGCAGCAGAGCTCCTGCAAACACATTTTGTTCAAAACAAGACCAGCCCTGTAGTTACTTATCCTGTGCGATAATTGCTGCGACAAGTGACGTCAGATACCCGCCCAGCAAATGCCCGGCCACGCCTGCGTTTTTCCAAACACACCCAGAAAATGGCCAGTTGACACCCAGAAACTCCCACTTCCTGTCAATCTCCTTGCATTCGGCTGTGCCATTGGAATCGTTGCTAGAACCACTGCAAAACCACAAAGGACTTCGTACCTGTACAATGCGTGTGCGCATTGCGGTGCATACGCATGCACAGATTAGCCATTTTTTTTACTGATCGCTACGCAGGGAACAACAGCAGCTAGGGATCAACTCGGAATGACCCCCCCCATGTGCACTGCAGGGGGGGGGGGGGGGGGGCAGATATAACACGTGCAGAGAGTTAGATTTGGGTGGGGTGTGTTCAAACTGAAATCTAAATTGCAGTGTAAAAATAAAGCAGCCAATATTTACCCTACACAGAAACAAAATAACCCACCCAAATCTAACTCTCTCTGTACATGTTATATCTGCCACACCTGCAGTGCACATGGGGGGTGTTTCCGAGTTGTTCGCTCGCTAGCTGCTTTTAGCAGCATTGCACACACTAAGCTGCCGCCCTCTGGGAGTGTATCTTAGCTTAGGAGAATTGTGAACGAAAGATTAGCAGAATTGCAATTAGAAATTTCTTAGCAGTTTCTGAGTAGCTCGAGACTTACTCAGCCATTGCGACCAGCTCAGTCATTTTCGTTCCTGGTTTGACGTCACAAACACACCCAGCGTTTGCCCAACCACTCCCCCGTTTCTCCAGCCACTCCTGCGTTTTGCAACTCGAACGCCTGCGTTTTTCCACACACTCCCATAAAACGTCCAGTTTCCGCCCAGAAACACCCACTTCCTGTCAATCACACTACGATCAGCACAGCGATGAAAAAGCTTTGTTATGCCGTGAGTAAAATACCTAACTTTTGTGTAAAATAACTAAGCGCATGCGCTCTGCGAACCTTGCGCATGCGCAGTAAGCGACTAATCGCAGTATAGCAAAAATCGGCAACGAGCGAACAACTCAGAATGACCCCCATGGTTTTGCCCAACTGCTAACAAATTTGCTGCTGCGATCAACTCTGAATAGCCCCCATAATTGTGCCGAGTTCATAACATATTTTTAGTTGTGATTTTGGTAAATATAGCTATAAAGCTCTCATGTAGTTTGTGACAGTAAAAAACAAACAAAAATTAACTGATTTAGATGTTATTCATTTTATTTTACAATAGTGTAGCACAGAGGTTCCCACACTGTGTGTCGTGGCTCCCTGGGGTGCCTCGGGACACTTGCAGGCAGAGCCGGCGCTAGCCGCTCAGCAAAGGGATGCAGTGCAGGGAGGCGCCAAACTGAAGAGGCGCTCAGCCTCTCCCTGCTTTGCATCCCTGCTGCTGCCAGCTGCCGCTGCACCTGTCACCCTGGATGACAGGTAGCGACCCTGGCAGATTGCAGCGCGGCAGCTCCCCCTCCTCCCCAGAAAGTGTGCACGCAGTGTGTGCCTGTTTGGCCTCAGCCTACACACAGCGCTGCTGGCGCTGCCATTCCCGAGCTACCTAGAGGGTTGGGGGCGTGGCCTAATCGCGGGAGCCGTGGCCACGCCCCTTATGGGAAAAATCATTGTAAAAAAAAAAGTCTAGGCTGTACAGAGCAGGGTAGGTGTAGTCCCTGATCCCTGAGCCCCCAGCACTCAGCCCCTGAGCTCCTCAGCCAGGGTCAATTCGAGGGGGGAGTGTGATCACTGTGATCACAATTCCCCCATCCACCCATACAGGAACAATAACAATAGCAGCAGCCTCTTTGCCCCACTGCAGCACAGCATACTGCAGCTTGTGCTGTGCTGCCAACATGAGAGCTGCTGCTGCCCAGTAAGGTGGGAGGGGGTTGGGAGTGCAGGGGACCAGGGCCCCTCCGGGCCCCTCCATCAGTCCCAGGCCCGGGTAATTAGTTCCCGCTCCCGCCCCCTCTCAGTGTCACTGACAACATCCTACAGAGCCACTGGAGTAACGGAGCCTGCGAGAAACCGGTGAAGAAGGGAGAGGATCAGCAGCGCCCGAGCCGGGACCTGCTGCAGGTATCGGGGCCGCACTGTGGAGGGAATGAAGGCTTTACCTGGCATAGGGAGTAATTCAGAGATGAACGCAGATCGCTGCATATGCAGCCGGATCTGCGTTCACCTCTGCACATGCTCAAGGCCGACCAGCCGGACACTACTGTGCAGTGTAATGTAACTAACGGACGCTACTGTGCAGTGTAATGTAACTAACGGACACTACTGTGCAGTGTAATGTGACTAACGGACACTACTGTGCAGTGTAATGTGACTAACGGACGCTACTATGCGGTGTAATGTGACTAACGGACACTACTGTGCAGTGTGATGTGACTAACGGACGCTACTATGCGGTGTAATGTGACTAACGGACGCTACTATGCGGTGTAATGTGACTAACAGACACTACTATGCGGTGTAATGTGACTAACGGACGCTACTATGTGGTGTAATGTGACTAACGGACACTACTGTGCGGTGTAATGTGAGTAACGGACACTACTATGCGGTGTAATGTGACTAACGGACACTATTATGCGGTGTAATGTGACTAACGGACACTACTATGCGGTCTAATGTGACTAACGGACGCTACTATGCGGTGTAATGTGACTAACGGACACTACTGTGCGGTGTAATGTGACTAACGGACACTACTGTGTGGTATAATGTGACTAACTGACACTACTGTGCGGTGTAATGTGACTAACGGACACTACTGTGTGGTATAATGTGACTAACGGACACTACTGTGCGGTGTAATGTGACTAACGGACACTACTGTGCAGTGTAATGTGACTTACAGACACTACTGTGCGGTGTAATGTGAGTAACGGACACTACTGTGCGGTGTAATGTGACTAGCGAACACTACTGTGCAGTGTAATGTGAATTGGTACTATTCTGTGGCCCCTGTATTTTTGGCTCCTCCCCCTGCCGGGGGAAGTGGCATGTGTAAAAGGGTGCTCTACCTGGCGCAAAGTGTAAGAGGGAACTCTACCTGGCTCAGTGTGTAAAAGGGTGCACTATCTGGAATAATGTGTGACTGGCTCTACCTGGTGCAATATGTAAAAGGCACACGCGCATGCAGGGGGGGTTTCCGAGTACCTAGAAACCCCCCCAAGCCGCCGATCTATTGCACAGCAGTTTGACGATTTTTTTTTTTTTAGTACACCGCGGCGTTCTGACTGCAGCTTGAGCCTCTCAGTGTCTCTCCCTGCGCGGCTGCAAACTGAGAGGCTGGCTACTGCATGTAGGGGGAGCTGCAGTTCCTCTCAGGCTGAGAGGGGAGAGGCGCATAGTGTGTATTCACATCCCGCCAGCGGCCAGCCAACGGGACTTACTCAGTGCAGACTCCAGCACAGCAGGGACCAGGTCCAGGTCTGTGATGTGTGTGAATATGCCGGGGCCGGCACCGCCGGTATTTAATAATACATTATGCTATCTGTGACATGATCAGCATGAGTGCGGGAACCGAAGGGGGGGTGGGGGGTTTGGGGTAGGAGGAAGGCCGCTGGCGCCGGTACTTAATAAAATATGTGGTCATCGACCAGCATTAGTGCGGGAACCGGGAGGGGCGGGTGCCGGTTTTCATAATAAATTATACTTTGATACATGTGCCGGATGGTGCTGTCTGTCTATGGGGGAGGGGGATGATCATGATTCCTGTATGTGTCGCCTGTCTGACTAAGTGTGTAGGGGAGGAAAGGATTGTCATGGAGCCTATGCTGCCAGTCTATACAGGGGGGGAGGGGGTGGAATAATTAGGGTGCCTGCATGCTGATATATTGTGTGGGAGGGGGGTGTTTGTGGTACATCAGTCTATGTGGGGGAGGGGGGTCATGGTAAATCAGTCTACATGGGGGATGGGGGGTCATGGTAAATCAGTCTATGTGGGGAAGGGGGTGTTGTCGTGGCGCATCAGTCTATGTGGGGGGCGAGGGGGGTTGTGGTGCATCAGTCTACGTGGGGGAGGGAGGGGATGGTCGTGGTGCATCAGTCTATGTGGGGGGGTCATGGTGCATCAGTCTACATGGGGGAGGGGGGGGTCATCAGTCTATGTGGGGGGTGAGGGGGGTTGTGGTGCATCAGTCTACGTGGGGGAGGGAGGGGATGGTCGTGGTGCATCAGTCTACGTGAGGTAGGGAGGGGGGTCGTTGAAGTACGCAATAAAGTATGTTGCAGGCTTAATCCGGTTAGACTTTTTTTCATTGGTCTATACCCAATTATTTGGAAACCCCCCTTTCAAAATCCTGCGTTTGCCACTGAAAGGGGGCTGTATCTGGCGTAATGTATATAAGGGGCACTACCTGGCGTAATGTATGTAAGTGGTACTATTGTGTGGTGTAATTTTGAATAATGGAGACTACTGTTCATCATAATTATTTTACGCCCCTATATTTTAGGTAATTTTTTTATGACCGTATGTTTATGGATCTTGAGGGGGGGGGGGGGGGGGGAGAGGGGCGCCAAAATGTGTAGTTACAGCTCTGAGGATGAGATCGTTCTCATTTGTATTTGTAGAAAGGCGCAAAATTGATAGTTTGCAGGAGGGCGCCGAACACCCTAGCACCGGCCCTGGGTTGGTGGTCCAGGACCAATTCAAATTATTCATGGTCAATATAATAGGTAAAACCAGTGCTGGTGGCTGCCAGTCATAAAATATGTGGCCAAACAGAAGCAAATCTTGTCCCTCACCACACAACTGACCCTAAGGATGACATGACGTGATCTACTTAATGTAATATTTCTTTCTAAATTTCTCAATAAGAAATTTTTGGACTAGGGGTGCCGTGAAAAAAATTCTGATATTCTAGGGCGCTGTGATTCAAAAAGTTTGGAAACCACTGGTGTAGCAGCATATATTCTGTTACTACTGAGAATTCCCATGATGACAAGGATACAAAAATAAGTTTATTTACCAATTGGTAAGAACAAATAATTATACATCATCATGTGGTTTGTTATGAAGATTTTCTCTTTTTTTCAATGCCACAAATAAGTTTAAATAAACAAAACAATTATGACTGAGACAATAGATGGCAGTAGAGCTATATTTAGCACACACAAGTTTACATGGGAATATTACATAATGTATATAGGTCATAAGTCGTGACTTTATAAATTATAATGAGCATAAAAACAGAAAATCAAGTAAGTGCCAGTTTGTTCTATAGATTCTACCAGCAGTTTGGCTAATGTATTATATTTATTTTTTTGGTATGTTTTTTTAATAATGAGTTTGATATATACCATATATGTGTATGTTTTCATAAAGCAATAATAAAAAAATGAAAACCTAAAAGTTTTTAACAGTCGTCTTATGTCATAGTTGCCTACCCTCCCTCATTCTGCAGGAGACTCCCTGAAATAGCAGCAATCTCCCACACTCCCTGAATAGTCCAGCAATCTCCCTGATATTCACGGGCCGATGTGGGAGACATCTCTCCCCCCGCTCAGCACAGTGCGATGTGTGCTGAGCGTGCGGGGGGAGACGGGGGGGGGGGGCGCTCATTTCACCCAGCGGCTGCGCATAGCTATCGCTGTGGGGGCTACACACGGAGCGATCATGCTTAAAATCTAAGCAATCTAGTCAGATTGCTTAGATTTTAAGCAGCGATCGCTCTGTGAGTACCCCCCTTAACTCCCATTATGCAGCTATTGCATTCTTGGGGGAAAAAGAAATCAGAGCTACATACATTCAATGGGATCATCAGCGCCATTTCCCTGCATTGGTTATAAGGCACAATGATCCTATGGCCACATACAGTATATGGAAGCTCTTGTAAAACACAATACACGAACAAATCCTGCAAAATATCAGCGTCTTTTCTTCAACAGGTAGATCTTACTAACTTTGGGGCTCATTTACATGTGGATGTAAGTCATATTGATGACACGCCTCTCCGATGTAGCAGTAGACATCCGCACTGATAGGTGTTACTTTCACAATCTCCCTGAAATACTTTTTCAAAAGTAGGCAAGTATGCCTTTTGTGAGTCATGCATATTTGTTATTCTAACTATTAGTAGGGTTATTTACAGGTAAAGGGGCAAATGTGTGTGCAGTAACCCACAGCAACCAGTCAGACATTACTTGTAAATGTATCTGAATATAAGATAATTATAGGCCACAAACTCTGGTAAATCCTATATTCCTCAATTTAAAAAAAGGGATTGTTAAACACAATACAAACATTTCCTCTAAATTACTTCCCCAGCTTCCACTTCCAACAGCTTTATCTGTTTCCTTAATGTGTTCCTGAACACATGGCCCATGACACCTCTTCTGCTTCCCCCCTGCCAGGGAGTCATCTCCTCGTTTCCTATCACTATCATTCAGTATCATTCTATGTAACCTCTGGGTCTGCTCTCACTAGCTCACTGAGCATCCTTACCAGCCTATGTAATGTGTTTATTAAGCTGTATCCTGTCCCTGTATGCACAGTTGTATTTTGATCTAGCCAAGCATTGCATTTTTGTATGCAGCTGCTGTAGTTGTCAGCTTTTGTGATAGAACTATTTAAGCAGATGTATATCTTGGAATACTGGTTGAAAATTATCCTGCAAGAACAGTGTTGCAAAGCATCAGGACAGGAAGCAAGGGAATGTGTGAGTAATTCTCATCCAAATATTGGAATAGAGACACAATAACACATTTAGCATGTCCTAATAACAAACTCCTAGCTCCTTATTGTGTATTATTCTGCAAGGATTATCCTTGCTAGCTATGTTTATGTCTTGCTTCCAGAATAGCACGTGGATCCAATTCCAAATGGTAAATTATACTGTAGTTGTACACATTTCTGTCACTAAGCAATTATGCAATAATAATATTGCTGTAGTTATGATTTACTAATTATGTTTTTTTTCTACACAATGGGAATACGGAAAATACGGAAAATAATCTTTCTTAATGACAGCAGTGCATGAGTCATACAATGTTAATTACAACAATTTAAAGCTAGAATAATATCAGGGAACCCACCAGTATACAGGGCCGGTGGAAGGTATCTCGGCACCCTAGGCAAAACGTAAGCCTACCCCTCCCGCCCCATTCACGCTAAGTTACAGTAGTGCCTCTTATTGATGTTACGTCACACAGTAGTGCTTCTTATTCACGTTACATCACAGAGTAGCGCCCCTTATTCACGTTACGCCACAGTAGAGCCCATTTACATTAAACCACACAGTAGAGTCAATGCACGTCCTGCCACACAGTAGTACTCCTTATACACATTATGCCACACAGTAATAGTGCCCCTTATAACACTATATGCCACACAGTAATGCCCCCTATACATTATGCCACACAGTAATGCCACTTACACATTATGACACACACAGTAAAGCCTTTTATAACATTATGCCACACAATAGTAATGCCCCTTACACATTATGTCACATTATGGTTAGCTTGTGGTCCATGAGCTACGATTGGCTTGTGGATGGCTCCAGATTCAAAATGATGGTGTCGTTGTCTCACATGGCCAGTGCACCACCTATAAACAGTTGGCGCGTAAAACAAAAATGTGTACCTGTACTGGAGCAAAAATGCATTATATATATACCGTATTTTTCGGACCATAAGACGCACTTTTTCTCCCCAAAAATGTGGGGGGGAAAGTATGTGCGTCTTATGGAGCGAATAAGACGTTTGCGGGTAGCGGCGGCCGGCGGGTAGCGGCGGGTCCTGGATGCTGCTGCGGCCACATCTCAGCAGCAGAGCCGGCGTCATGTAAACTCCCCCGCTCCCCCCCACCTCTTCAGGAGACGCTGGGAACCACTGGTACTGTCGGGTAGCGGCGGCCGGCGGGTAGCGGTGGGTCCTGGATGCTGCTGCGCCGTCATCAGCAGAGCGCAGAGCGGCCACATCTCAGCAACAGAGCAGGTGTCATGTGACTCCTCCGCTCCCCCCCACCTCCTCCCTCCTCAGGAGACGCAGGGAACCACTGGTACTGTCAGTGTGTGTGTGTGTGTATGCTGGCTCTGATGTGTGTGTGTGTGTCTGTGTATGCTGGCTCTGACAGAAGGCTGCACTGTATTCTTGAGTCTGAGAAATCACAGAAATATCTCTTAGAGGTCAGAATATTTTTTTTCCAGTTTTCCTACTCTAAAAACTAGGTGCGTCTTATGGTCAGGCGCGTCTTATGGTCCGAAAAATACGGTATATATATATATATATATATATCTATATACACACACACACAACCTTTTTATAATACAGTATATCCATTTCATGAAAAGTGAGTGCCTATTATGTTTCTTTGGTTATAGTTGTAAATGCTAGTTACACCCCTTCGTATACTGTGTATTGATTTTGTGTTCCGTATCCCCTTTCTTTTTATTAAAAGTAAATATTATATATATATATATATATATATATATATATATAGTGGTCGAAGTGGAAATTTTGATGTGGGGGTATGGAAAAGTGATGATTGCAATTATGCGTGCGCCTCTGGAAAAGGGGGCATGACCACTCAAAAGGGGGCATGGCCTTCAGTGTAGTTTACAACACCAAATACCCCTTATACACATTGTGCACCACAATAGTAGGACCCCTTATAATATCTAGTACTGGTGCCCCTTTCACATTATACCACACAGTATGAGCAGAAATTCACATTATACCACACAGAATGAGCCGAAATTCACATTATAGCACACAGTATGGGCCGAAATTCACAATATACCACACAGTGTGAGCCAAAATTCAAATTATAGCACACGGTATGAGTCAAAATTCACATTATAGCACACGGTACGAGCCAAAATTCACATTATAGCACACTGAATGAGCCGAAATTCACATTATGCCACATGGAATAGACAAAATTCGAGGAGAGTGACAGCAGGGACATAGGGACAGGGAGAGTGACAGGGAAAGTGATAGCAGGGACATAGGAACAGGGAGAGTGACAGAGGGACAGGGAAAGTTACAGCAGGGACATGGAGAGTGACAGTGGGACAGGAAAAGTGACAGTGGGGACATGGAGAGTGACAGAGAGAGGGATAGCATGGGCATACAGTAGGGACTAGGGAGAGAGAAAGGCAGCAGGGTAAGCAGTGGCGTAACTTCAGCTCAATTGCCCAGAGGCAAGAAAAATGTTGTGTCCCCCCTGCCCTTGCAAAAAAAATATTTATATTTTACTGACTCCTTGCCTTGTGTGAGTGATAACCCCCCTTCCCCTGTGTGAACCATGCACCCCCTCCCCCCCCCCCCTCCACCACCACACTTCTCCTGTGTGAGTGGTATCACCCTCTTCCTCCTTTTCTGAGCCATGTCCCGCTTCCTACTGTGTGAGACACAGAGACAGAGAGAGGGAGACAGGGAGAGAGCGAGAGAAAGGGAGAGAGACTGGGAAAGAGAGAAAGAGACGAGGGAGAGACATGGAGAGAGAGAGACAGAGATAAGGAGAGAGAGAAGCGAGGTAGAGAGACGCAGAGACAGGGCGAGAGACAGGGAGAGGGGAAGAGAGATGAGGGAGAGAGACGAGGGACAGAGGGAGACGAGGGAGGGGGAGAGAGAGACGAGAGAGAGAGACAAGGAAGAGAGACAAGGGAGAGAGAGATATTTATCATCAAACCATCCTTAGGCGCATCCCAATGTCACCAATAATACGTGTTCCAGACCCAAAATGTGTTCTTAGTTTTCTTTCAACATGTAAAAAAATAAAAAAACACACAATAGTGTAACTCCGCTATGTCCACCAATTATTCTATAAGGATGTTAGTGGGGTCCGTACCATATACGAAGTCTACCCTTTGTAGACAAATGTCACATGTAACCCAAAAATGATGGATCTCTCTCCAGATTTCACACTTCCTTCAGAACCCGTCTCCGCATAAATTTGACGATTATATGGAGGAAGGAGATATATATAGTGTAATATTGTTTAAAATCAGAAATTAAAATTAGAAATAGAAATAGAATATGAATGGACTCTCACCATTGAAGAAGTCTACCCTATGTAGACAAATAAAGCACAGTACTGGAAAAGTACACCGTCTCCCTGGAAGCTCCACTTGTTTTCACATACGTCTCCACATTGGAAGGATGTCATAAAATATAAAAACAAGTATAGTATAATACTGTTTTATTAAAAATTAAAACAGAGGAGTAGATGGATTCTCACCATATCAGAACAATTAAAAGGCAGTTGTAAAAGTTAACCAGGCGTCCCCAGCACCTCAAATGTTCGTCCACGGATCCTTTCCAAGCTCCTCTAAACCGTCCACCCCTGTCAGCCAACGCGTTTCAATACTATAGCAGTATCTTTCTCAAGGCATATACAAGCAGCTATCAGGGTTATCTATATATACCCTTCTTATCCCAAATGCGGAACTTCCGGAGGAGGACAACGTGGCCACACATTGGCGCCAAGGCGGACTGTTTGAGTCCATTAGAAGAAAAGAAATGGACTGAAGGATTGGACATTTTGGAGGGGAATGAATTGGGATATAGTGGATAGTTGATCTGTGTCTGGAAATAGGTTTTTCCAATCATTTACTAATTGAAGGATAAGAAGGGTATATATAGATAACCCTGATAGCTGCTTGTATATGCCTTGAGAAAGATACTGCTATAGTATTGAAACGCGTTGGCTGACAGGGGTGGACGGTTTAGAGGAGCTTGGAAAGGATCCGTGGACGAACATTTGAGGTGCTGGGGACGCCTGGTTAACTTTTACAACTGCCTTTTAATTGTTCTGATATGGTGAGAATCCATCTACTCCTCTGTTTTAATTTTTAATAAAACAGTATTATACTATACTTGTTTTTATATTTTATGACATCCTTCCAATGTGGAGACGTATGTGAAAACAAGTGGAGCTTCCAGGGAGACGGTGTACTTTTCCTGTACTGTGCTTTATTTGTCTACATAGGGTAGACTTCTTCAATGGTGAGAGTCCATTCATATTCTATTTCTAATTTTAATTTCTGATTTTAAACAATATTACACTATATATATCTCCTTCCTCCATATAATCGTCAAATTTATGCGGAGACGGGTTCTGAAGGAAGTGTGAAATCTGGAGAGAGATCCATCATTTTTGGGTTACATGTGACATTTGTCTACAAAGGGTAGACTTCGTATATGGTACGGACCCCACTAACATCCTTATAGAATAATTGGTGGACATAGCGGAGTTACACTATTGTGTGTTTTTTTATTTTTTTACATGTTGAAAGAAAACTAAGAACACATTTTGGGTCTGGAACACGTATTATTGGTGACATTGGGATGCGCCTAAGGATGGTTTGATGATAAATATTTCCTTTGGTTCTGTAATTGTGGATGTTAGGTGACATCTTTTATATCATCAGATATTCCTAGTGGGCAGCTGAATAGCGCAAGAATAATATCTCCAAAATTTACAAAAGGGAGAGAGAGAGACATGGAGAGAGACAGACGGAGAGAGAGAGAGAGAGAGATGAGGGAGAGACAGACGAGGGAGAGAGAGAGGCGAGGGAGAGACGGAGATGGGGAGAGAGGGGCGAGGGAGGGGAGACAGAGAGATAGATGCAGAGACAGGGAGACACGGAGGGGGTGAGAGAGACAGTAGAGGGAGACAGGGAGAGACATAGAGACAGAGAAGCGAGGGAGAGGTAGAGAGATGCAGAGACAGGGAGAGATATAGGGAGAAGGAGAGAGACAGGGAGAGAGAGACCAGGGAGAGAGACATATGGAGAGAAAGAGGGGGGGAAGAGAGACGCGGGAGAGAGACAGGGAGAGAGAGATGAGGGAGACAGACAGGGAGAGAGAGGGGAGGAAGACAGACAGGGAGAGACAGATGGGGAGAGAGAGAAGCGAGGGAAAGGGGGAGAGAGTGAGAGATATGCAGAGAGGGAGACAGGGAGAGAGAGACACACAGGGAGATTAGAGACAGAGGAAGAGAGACGCAGAGACAGGGAGACAGAGCCGGGAGAAAGAGCGAGACAGGGAGAAAGAGGGAACAGCATAGGGTGAGGTGCATGGAACCTTTGCCGCTCTGCTGGACTTTGGGTGATGAAGACGGGCACCAAGGGTGCCGCCACACACTGACGCTCCTCCTTATGTGACAGGGCGGCTGTGATCTCACCTCTAGAGTTTCCTGTACAAGAGCCGCAAATTTTCTGCATAGTCCACACTTACCCTCCCTCCTTGTCTGCCATGGTGCTCGCTGGTAGCTGCGGTGCGGCGCTTCTTCAGGCCTCGCTGTCCGGACGATGTACCCCTCTCTCAGTCAGGGCGGCTGGTCATGGGGGCAGCTCCTCTCCGTGTCCCCAGTTTCCACTCTGCTCTTCCTGCTAATGTTCCCTGCCTCCCCATGTCTCGCTTATTCCGCAGCCCTCTCAGCTCTCAGGCAGCCACTGAATGGCAGTGAATGGGTCCTTTTATGTGCCCCCACCCGAGAGGGGGTCCTTTACTGACCCCTTCGCCCTGCTGTGGTTGGCGGCACAGTGGGTCCTATGACCGCGGCGCTACTATTTCAAATCTGTTGTGGACCGGCAGCCAAGCAAGAGCGGTCCGCGGCAGATTTGAAATAGTAGCGGCGCCGTGGTCAGTAGCGAGAGCTCGATGCGGCGGGGGTCTTCAGACACAGTGCTCGAAGAAGTGCCGGTATGCCATACCGTTGTATACCGGTCCACTTTGAGCACTGTGTGTGTGTGTGTGTGTGTGTGTGTGTATATATATATATATATATATATATATATATATACTGTATGTATGTGTGTATAAATATATATATATATATATATATATACACATGCTCAAGTTCAGAATCTGGTATTCCCTTTACATCTACATGGATAGTGAAACTGGTAGTGTGTGTGTGTATATATATATATATATATATATTATTGCTGACTATATATATTATTATATTATATTATTATTATTATATATTATTATTATTATATTATTATTATTATTATTATTATTATATATTATTATATATATTATTATGAATATATATTATTGCTGACTGTGGCTGGGACTGTTTGTGGCTATACACTGAGGATGCAGTGGCAGGAGGCGGAGCCGGCCAGGGTCAGGTAACTACAACTTAAGGGTGCCAGGAGCAGGGGGCGGCCAACAGTTGGTGGCAAATGGCGACAATTGAAGGAGCATGGAAGGCCGGGGGCAGCGATCGGACCTCCCTGTCTACGGCTGCAGGGGGAGGAAGGAGAGAATGCTGCTGCTGCAGCCTGTCCGTATTTAGGACACAGCAGCATCGCGCTGCTGCTCCTGCTTGTTGCCGGGGTCCATCAGCAGAGGGGGCGCGGCAGACGCAGCTCACGCTGGCCGGGGGTTGCCGGGGTCCATCAGCAGAGGGGGTGCGGCAGACGCAGCTCACGCTGGCCGGGGGTGACTGATTGTGGCGTCTGCGGCTGGTTAGACCCGCACTGCGGCCGCCACTAGCCAGCCCTGGCTGCACATGAAGATTTTAGGTAAAACTAATTCAGGACGGAGAGGCGTGCCGCCCTCCAGTGGCCGGCACTCATAGGCAGCTGCCTAATGGTAGCGCCTGCCCTGCCAGTATACAAAATATCTAAATCACCAGCAACTGCTTTCTGAGTAATATGGCACCTTACATATTAGGAATCGGTATACGGTCATTAGGTCGACTACTGTTGGTCGACATGCATTAGGTCGTCAGGGTCGCTAGGTCGACATGTACTAGGTCCACAGTTCAAAAGGTCGACATGAGTTTTTCACATTTTTACAGTTTTTTTGACTTTTTCCATACTTTACAATCCTTGTGGACTACAATTGGGAACGGTAACCTGTGCTGAGGCAGCGAGCCATGCGAGGGGACACGGTGCACTAATTGGGGTTCCCCGTCACTTTCCGAAGAAAACGACATAAAAAAAGTAAAAAAACCTCATGTCGACCTACTACATGTTGACCTAATGACCATGTCGACCTAGTGACCCTGTCAACCTAATGCATGCCGACCAATAGTGGTCGACCTAATGACCCACGTTGTGTCGACCCAACGACCCCTACCCTTAGGAATGTGACCCCTAATAATTATACACTTCAATCAAACTAAACATCACTCACTTATTTTTCAAGCGCATTTCCAATTCCTAGCACAGGGGGTAATTCTGAGTTGATCGCAGCAGGAACTTTGTTAGCAGTTGGGCAAAACCATGTGCACTGCAGGGGGGGGCAGATATAACGTGTGCAGAGAGAGTTAGATTTGGGTGGGGTGTGTTCAATCTGAAATCGAAATTGCAGTGTAAAAATAAAGCAGCCAGTATTTACCCTGCACAGAAACAAAATAACCCACCCAAATCTAATTCTCTCTGCAAATGTTATATCTGCCTCCCCTGCAGTGCACATGGTTTTGCCCAACTGCTAACAAAATTCCTGCTGCGATCAACTCAGAATTACCCCCATAATCTCTTGCTGTGCAATGTAGCTGTTCTTATCTTTGTACAAATGGAACACATTTTACAGGTTATTCTATGGCTTTGTGGGCATGCTACTGTATGTGGTATTGGGAAAGTATTGAATGTCCAGTGGGTGGAGTCTGGTGGATCAGTGATGCTCATGAATATATCTAGTGTTGCACACAAATGCAAATTACATGATTCAGTTTTGTAATATGACATTTAAATTAGGAAAAAATGTAGAAGCCACAGGTAGCTGGATATGGAAGGGTAATCCACTCTTCTTCCAGGAGGGTAGTTCACTATGCATACCAAATACTAGAGATGAGCGCCTGAAATTTTTCGGGTTTTGTGTTTTGGTTTTGGGTTCGGTTCCGCGGCCGTGTTTTGGGTCGAACGCGTTTTGGCAAAACCTCACCGAATTTTTTTTGTCGGATTCGGGTGTGTTTTGGATTCGGGTGTTTTTTTCAAAAAACACTAAAAAACAGCTTAAATCATAGAATTTGGGGGTCATTTTGATCCCAAAGTATTATTAACCTCAAAAACCATAATTTACACTCATTTTCAGTCTATTCTGAATACCTCACACCTCACAATATTATTTTTAGTCCTAAAATTTGCACCGAGGTCGCTGTGTGAGTAAGATAAGCGACCCTAGTGGCCGACACAAACACCGGGCCCATCTAGGAGTGGCACTGCAGTGTCACGCAGGATGTCCCTTCCAAAAAACCCTCCCCAAACAGCACATGACGCAAAGAAAAAAAGAGGCGCAATGAGGTAGCTGTGTGAGTAAGATTAGCGACCCTAGTGGCCGACACAAACACCGGGCCCATCTAGGAGTGGCACTGCAGTGTCACGCAGGATGGCCCTTCCAAAAAACCCTCCCCAAACAGCACATGACGCAAAGAAAAAAAGAGGCGCAATGAGGTAGCTGTGTGAGTAAGATTAGCGACCCTAGTGGCCGACACAAACACCGGGCCCATCTAGGAGTGGCACTGCAGTGTCACGCAGGATGTCCCTTCCAAAAAACCCTCCCCAAACAGCACATGACGCAAAGAAAAAAAGAGGCGCAATGAGGTAGCTGTGTGAGTAAGATTAGCGACCCTAGTGGCCGACACAAACACCGGGCCCATCTAGGAGTGGCACTGCAGTGTCACGCAGGATGTCCCTTCCAAAAAACCCTCCCCAAACAGCACATGACGCAAAGAAAAAAAGAGGCGCAATGAGGTAGCTGACTGTGTGAGTAAGATTAGCGACCCTAGTGGCCGACACAAACACCGGGCCCATTTAGGAGTGGCACTGCAGTGTCACGCAGGATGTCCCTTCCAAAAAACCCTCCCCAATCAGCACATGATGCAAAGAAAAAGAAAAGAAAAAAGAGGTGCAAGATGGAATTGTCCTTGGGCCCTCCCACCCACCCTTATGTTGTATAAACAAAACAGGACATGCACACTTTAACCAACCCATCATTTCAGTGACAGGGTCTGCCACACGACTGTGACTGATATGACGGGTTGGTTTGGACCCCCCCCAAAAAAGAAGCAATTAATCTCTCCTTGCACAAACTGGCTCTACAGAGGCAAGATGTCCACCTCATCATCACCCTCCGATATATCACCGTGTACATCCCCCTCCTCACAGATTATCAATTCGTCCCCACTGGAATCCACCATCTCAGCTCCCTGTGTACTTTGTGGAGGCAATTGCTGCTGGTCAATGTCTCCGCGGAGGAATTGATTATAATTCATTTTAATGAACATCATCTTCTCCACATTTTCTGGATGTAACCTCGTACGCCGATTGCTGACAAGGTGAGCGGCGGCACTAAACACTCTTTCGGAGTACACACTTGTGGGAGGGCAACTTAGGTAGAATAAAGCCAGTTTGTGCAAGGGCCTCCAAATTGCCTCTTTTTCCTGCCAGTATAAGTACGGACTGTGTGACGTGCCTACTTGGATGCGGTCACTCATATAATCCTCCACCATTCTATCAATGTTGAGAGAATCATATGCAGTGACAGTAGACGACATGTCCGTAATCGTTGTCAGGTCCTTCAGTCCGGACCAGATGTCAGCATCAGCAGTCGCTCCAGACTGCCCTGCATCACCGCCAGCGGGTGGGCTCGGAATTCTGAGCCTTTTCCTCGCACCCCCAGTTGCGGGAGAATGTGAAGGAGGAGATGTTGACAGGTCGCGTTCCGCTTGACTTGACAATTTTGTCACCAGCAGGTCTTTCAACCCCAGCAGACTTGTGTCTGCCGGAAAGAGAGATCCAAGGTAGGCTTTAAATCTAGGATCGAGCACGGTGGCCAAAATGTAGTGCTCTGATTTCAACAGATTGACCACCCGTGAATCCTTGTTAAGCGAATTAAGGGCTCCATCCACAAGTCCCACATGCCTAGCGGAATCGCTCCGTGTTAGCTCCTCCTTCAATGTCTCCAGCTTCTTCTGCAAAAGCCTGATGAGGGGAATGACCTGACTCAGGCTGGCAGTGTCTGAACTGACTTCACGTGTGGCAAGTTCAAAGGGCATCAGAACCTTGCACAACGTTGAAATCATTCTCCACTGCGCCTGAGACAGGTGCATTCCACCTACTATATCGTGCTCAATTGTATAGGCTTGAATGGCCTTTTGCTGCTCCTCCAACCTCTGAAGCATATAGAGGGTTGAATTCCACCTCGTTACCACTTCTTGCTTCAGATGATGGCAGGGCAGGTTCAGTAGTTTTTGGTGGTGCTCCAGTCTTCTGTACGTGGTGCCTGTACGCCGAAAGTGTCCCGCAATTCTTCTGGCCACCGACAGCATCTCTTGCACGCCCCTGTCGTTTTTTAAAAAATTCTGCACCACCAAATTCAAGGTATGTGCAAAACATGGGACGTGCTGGAATTTGCCCATATTTAATGCACACACAATATTGCTGGCGTTGTCCGATGCCACAAATCCACAGGAGAGTCCAATTGGGGTAAGCCATTCCGCGATGATCTTCCTCAGTTGCCGTAAGAGGTTTTCAGCTGTGTGCGTATTCTGGAAACCGGTGATACAAAGCGTAGCCTGCCTAGGAAAGAGTTGGCGTTTGCGAGATGCTGCTACTGGTGCCACCGCTGCTGTTCTTGCGGCGGGAGTCCATACATCTACCCAGTGGGCTGTCACAGTCATATAGTCCTGACCCTGCCCTGCTCCACTTGTCCACATGTCCGTGGTTAAGTGGACATTGGGTACAGCTGCATTTTTTAGGACACTGGTGACTCTTTTTCTGAGGTCTGTGTACATTTTCGGTATCGCCTGCCTAGAGAAATGGAACCTAGATGGTATTTGGTACCGGGGACACAGTACCTCCAACAAGTCTCTAGTTGGCTCTGCAGTAATGATGGATACCGGAACCACGTTTCTCACCACCCAGGATGTCAAGGCCTCAGTTATCCGCTTTGCAGTAGGATGACTGCTGTGATATTTCATCTTCCTCGCAAAGGACTGTTGGACAGTCAATTGCTTGGTGGAAGTAGTAAAAGTGGTCTTACGACTTCCCCTCTGGGATGACCATCGACTCCCAGCAGCAACAACAGCAGCGCCAGCAGCAGTAGGCGTTACACGCAAGGATGCATCGGAGGAATCCCAGGCAGGAGAGGACTCGTCAGAATTGCCAGTGACATGGCCTGCAGGACTATTGGCATTCCTGGGGAAGGAGGAAATTGACACTGAGGGAGTTGGTGGGGTGGTTTGCGTGAGCTTGGTTACAAGAGGAAGGGATTTACTGGTCAGTGGACTGCTTCCGCTGTCGGCCCAAGTTTTTGAACTTGTCACTGACTTATTATGAATGCGCTGCAGGTGACGTATAAGGGAGGATGTTCCGAGGTGGTTAACGTCCTTACCCCTACTTATTACAGCTTGACAAAGGGAACACACGGCTTGACACCTGTTGTCCGCATTTCTGGTGAAATACTTCCACACCGAAGAGCTGATTTTTTTGGTATTTTCACCAGGCATGTCAACGGCCATATTCCTACCACGGACAACAGGTGTCTCCCCGGGTGCCTGACTTAAACAAACCACCTCACCATCAGAATCCTCCTGGTCAATTTCCTCCCCAGCGCCAGCAACACCCATATCCTCCTCATCCTGGTGTACTTCAACACTGACATCTTCAATCTGACTATCAGGAACTGGACTGCGGGTGCTCCTTCCATCACTTGCAGGGGGCGTGCAAATGGTGGAAGGCGCATGCTCTTCACGTCCAGTGTTGGGAAGGTCAGGCATCGCAACCGACACAATTGGAGTCGGACTCTCCTTGTGGATTTGGGATTTCGAAGAACGCACAGTTCTTTGCGGTGCTACTGCTTTTGCCAGCTTTAGTCTTTTCATTTTTCTAGCGAGAGGCTGAGTGCTTCCATCCTCATGTGAAGCTGAACCACTAGCCATGAACATAGGCCAGGGCCTCAGCCGTTCCTTGCCACTCCGTGTGGTAAATGGCATATTGGCAAGTTTACGCTTCTCCTCCGACAATTTTATTTTAGGTTTTGGAGTCCTTTTTTTACTGATATTTGGTGTTTTGGATTTGACATGCTCTGTACTATGACATTGGGCATCGGCCTTGGCAGACGACGTTGCTGGCATTTCATCGTCTCGGCCATGACTAGTGGCAGCAGCTTCAGCACGAGGTGGAAGTGGATCTTGATCTTTCCCTAATTTTGGAACCTCAACATTTTTGTTCTCCATATTTTAATAGGCACAACTAAAAGGCACCTCAGGTAAACAATGGAGATGGATGGACTGGATACTAGTATACAATTATGGACGGGCTGCCGAGTGCCGACACAGAGGTAGCCACAGCCGTGAACTACCGCACTGTACTGTGTCTGCTGCTAATATATAGACTGGTTGATAAAGAGATAGTATACTCGTAACTAGTATGTATGTATAAAGAAAGAAAAAAAAAACACGGTTAGGTGGTATATACAATTATGGACGGGCTGCCGAGTGCCGACACAGAGGTAGCCACAGCCATGAACTACCGCACTGTACTGTGTCTGCTGCTAATATATAGACTGGTTGATAAAGAGATAGTATACTCGTAACTAGTATGTATGTATAAAGAAAGAAAAAAAAACCACGGTTAGGTGGTATATACAATTATGGACGGGCTGCCGAGTGCCGACACAGAGGTAGCCACAGCCGTGAACTACCGCACTGTACTGTGTCTGCTGCTAATATATAGACTGGTTGATAAAGAGATAGTATACTCGTAACTAGTATGTATGTATAAAGAAAGAAAAAAAAAACACGGTTAGGTGGTATATACAATTATGGACGGGCTGCCGAGTGCCGACACAGAGGTAGCCACAGCCGTGAACTACCGCACTGTACTGTGTCTGCTGCTAATATAGACTGGTTGATAAAGAGATAGTATACTCGTAACTAGTATGTATGTATAAAGAAAGAAAAAAAAAACACGGTTAGGTGGTATATACAATTATGGACGGGCTGCCGAGTGCCGACACAGAGGTAGCCACAGCCGTGAACTACCGCACTGTACTGTGTCTGCTGCTAATATATAGACTGGTTGATAAAGAGATAGTATACTCGTAACTAGTATGTATGTATAAAGAAAGAAAAAAAAAACCACGGTTAGGTGGTATATACAATTATGGACGGGCTGCCGAGTGCCGACACAGAGGTAGCCACAGCCGTGAACTACCGCACAGTACTGTGTCTGCTGCTAATATGTAGACTGGTTGATAAAGAGATAGTATACTCGTAACTAGTATGTATGTATAAAGAAAGAAAAAAAAACCACGGTTAGGTGGTATATACAATTATGGACGGGCTGCCGAGTGCCGACACAGAGGTAGCCACAGCCGTGAACTACCGCACTGTACTGTGTCTGCTGCTAATATATAGACTGGTTGATAAAGAGATAGTATACTCGTAACTAGTATGTATGTATAAAGAAAGAAAAAAAAACCACGGTTAGGTGGTATATACAATTATGGACGGGCTGCCGAGTGCCGACACAGAGGTAGCCACAGCCGTGAACTACCGCACTGTACTGTGTCTGCTGCTAATATAGACTGGTTGATAAAGAGATAGTATACTCGTAACTAGTATGTATGTATAAAGAAAGAAAAAAAAACCACGGTTAGGTGGTATATACAATTATGGACGGGCTGCCGAGTGCCGACACAGAGGTAGCCACAGCCGTGAACTACCGCACTGTACTGTGTCTGCTGCTAATATATAGACTGGTTGATAAAGAGATAGTATACTCGTAACTAGTATGTATGTATAAAGAAAGAAAAAAAAACCACGGTTAGGTGGTATATACAATTATGGACGGGCTGCCGAGTGCCGACACAGAGGTAGCCACAGCCGTGAACTACCGCACTGTACTGTGTCTGCTGCTAATATATAGACTGGTTGATAAAGAGATAGTATACTCGTAACTAGTATGTATGTATAAAGAAAGGAAAAAAAACCACGGTTAGGTGGTATATACAATTATGGACGGGCTGCCGAGTGCCGACACAGAGGTAGCCACAGCCGTGAACTACCGCACTGTACTGTGTCTGCTGCTAATATAGACTGGTTGATAAAGAGATAGTATACTCGTAACTAGTATGTATGTATAAAGAAAGAAAAAAAAACCACGGTTAGGTGGTATATACAATTATGGACGGGCTGCCGAGTGCCGACACAGAGGTAGCCACAGCCGTGAACTACCGCACTGTACTGTGTCTGCTGCTAATATAGACTGGTTGATAAAGAGATAGTATACTCTTAACTAGTATGTATGTATAAAGAAAGAAAAAAAAACCACGGTTAGGTGGTATATACAATTATGGACGGGCTGCCGAGTGCCGACACAGAGGTAGCCACAGCCGTGAACTACCGCACTGTACTGTGTCTGCTGCTAATATATAGACTGGTTGATAAAGAGATAGTATACTCGTAACTAGTATGTATGTATAAAGAAAGAAAAAAAAACCACGGTTAGGTGGTATATACAATTATGGACGGGCTGCCGAGTGCCGACACAGAGGTAGCCACAGCCGTGAACTACCGCACTGTACTGTGTCTGCTGCTAATATAGACTGGTTGATAAAGAGATAGTATACTCGTAACTAGTATGTATGTATAAAGAAAGAAAAAAAAACCACGGTTAGGTGGTATATACAATTATGGACGGGCTGCCGAGTGCCGACACAGAGGTAGCCACAGCCGTGAACTACCGCACTGTACTGTGTCTGCTGCTAATATATAGACTGGTTGATAAAGAGATAGTATACTCGTAACTAGTATGTATGTATAAAGAAAGAAAAAAAAACCACGGTTAGGTGGTATATACAATTATGGACGGGCTGCCGAGTGCCGACACAGAGGTAGCCACAGCCGTGAACTACCGCACTGTACTGTGTCTGCTGCTAATATAGACTGGTTGATAAAGAGATAGTATACTCGTAACTAGTATGTATGTATAAAGAAAGAAAAAAAAACCACGGTTAGGTGGTATATACAATTATGGACGGGCTGCCGAGTGCCGACACAGAGGTAGCCACAGCCGTGAACTACCGCACTGTACTGTGTCTGCTGCTAATATATAGACTGGTTGATAAAGAGATAGTATACTCGTAACTAGTATGTATGTATAAAGAAAGAAAAAAAAACCACGGTTAGGTGGTATATACAATTATGGACGGGCTGCCGAGTGCCGACACAGAGGTAGCCACAGCCGTGAACTACCGCACTGTACTGTGTCTGCTGCTAATATAGACTGGTTGATAAAGAGATAGTATACTCGTAACTAGTATGTATGTATAAAGAAAGAAAAAAAAACCACGGTTAGGTGGTATATACAATTATGGACGGGCTGCCGAGTGCCGACACAGAGGTAGCCACAGCCGTGAACTACCGCACTGTACTGTGTCTGCTGCTAATATAGACTGGTTGATAAAGAGATAGTATACTCGTAACTAGTATGACTATAAAGAAAGAAAAAAAAACCACGGTTAGGTGGTATATACAATTATGGACGGGCTGCCGAGTGCCGACACAGAGGTAGCCACAGCCGTGAACTACCGCACTGTACTGTGTCTGCTGCTAATATAGACTGGTTGATAAAGAGATAGTATACTCGTAACTAGTATGACTATAAAGAAAGAAAAAAAAACCACGGTTAGGTGGTATATACAATTATGGACGGGCTGCCGAGTGCCGACACAGAGGTAGCCACAGCCGTGAACTACCGCACTGTACTGTGTCTGCTGCTAATATAGACTGGTTGATAAAGAGATAGTATACTACTAATATTATATATACTGGTGGTCAGGTCACTGGTCACTAGTCACACTGGCAGTGGCACTCCTGCAGCAAAAGTGTGCACTGTTTAATTTTAATATAATATTATGTACTCCTGGCTCCTGCTATAACCTATAACTGGCACTGCAGTGCTCCCCAGTCTCCCCCACAATTATAAGCTGTGTGAGCTGAGCACAGTCAGATATATATATACATTGATGCAGCACACTGGGCTGAGCAGTGCACACAGATATGGTATGTGACTGAGTCACTGTGTGTATCGTTTTTTTCAGGCAGAGAACGGATATATTAAATAAAACAAACAACTGCACTGTCTGGTGGTCACTGTGGTCGTCATTCACTAAACTCTGCACTCTCTTCTACAGTATCACAGCCTCAGGTCAATCTCTCTCTCTCTCTCTCAACCCTAATCTAAATGGAGAGGACGCCAGCCACGTCCTCTCCCTATCAATCTCAATGCACGTGTGAAAATGGCGGCGACGCGCGGCTCCTTATATAGAATCCGAGTCTCGCGATAGAATCCGAGCCTCGCGAGAATCCGACAGCGTCATGATGACGTTCGGGCGCGCTCGGGTTAACCGAGCAAGGCGGGAAGATCCGAGTCGCTCGGACCCGTGAAAAAAAACATGAAGTTCGGGCGGGTTCGGATTCAGAGAAACCGAACCCGCTCATCTCTACCAAATACATGCCAGTTATTTGCCGTGCAGCCATTCTGGGAGCGTTTATAATATATACAGTATGTTGTCAGAGCCGGATTAAGGGGGGGGGGGGGGGGTCCCGGGGATACGTACCCCGGGCCCCCCTTTCCAAAAGGGCCCCCTGCCACACCACAGATCGGATCTTTCTTCAATTCGATCTGCGGTGCTGCGCTCACGAGCCCCGGCTCCCCGCTGCCCTGTCCCTCCTCCTCCTTCAGTTCAGCGTGCGGCGCACCAATGACGGAGCCGCATGCTTGCTGAGCCGGACAGCAATTGGACAACTGAGCCGTCGCTCAGCTGCGCTGACTACAGCTCTAAGAAGAGTGCTCTAACAGGTGTAGTCAGGGCAGCTGAGCGACGGCTCAGCTGTCCAATTGCTGTCCGGCTCAGCAATCCTGCGGCTCAGTCATTGGCGCACTGCACGCTGAACTGAAGGAGGAGGGATTCTTAGCGATATATATATATATATATATATAGAAGAAGAAGGTCGCACTCACGTTTAAATGCTCAGCACAGCAGCTGGGGTGTCATCCACAGATCCCCTCCAGGGAATCCAATTATAGAAAAAGGCAATGGCGCACTCACCAGTCTTTTCTTGATTAAATATCAAATGGAAATTTTATTTTCAGACAGCACAGCATGACTGTTCACTGCAGTCCAATATGGTTATACAAAGCCCAAACGTTTTCGGTCATATCCAGACCGTCATCAGGGGACACAAAGATCATCAGAGAGCTGTCACATCATAGTTGGAATACCAGCAGCCTGGCTGCTGGTATTCCAACTATGATGTGACAGCTCTCTGATGATCTTTGTGTCCCCTGATGACGGTCTGGATATGACCGTAAACGTTTGGGCTTTGTATAACCATATTGGACTGCAGTGAACAGTCATGCTGTGCTGTCTGAAAATAAAATTTCCATTTGATATTTAATCAAGAAAAGACTGGTGAGTGCTCCATTGCCTTTTTCTCTCTCTATATATATATATATATATATTTTAGTTTTTTAGTCCATGGGGGCCCCCCTGCTCTTTAGTACCCCAGGCCTCCCGGGGCCTTAATCCGGCTCTGTATGTTGTAACACCCCGGGTTTGGCAGGAATGTCTAAGTGGTTGGAAGAGGTATCACAGATGTTTGGTGGCTATGTGACAGACCTTTTCCCTAAAGTGTTCTCCCCCGTACCTTGTCCATAGTACCTTGCTCAGAGAGGTAGGATAGACTGATATACAACAGGAATGTTTAGACCGCAATTCCAACAGGATGTCTTTTTATTGAGTTGCAAATAACTCTGGATTAAAGAGGATGATTAGTTATTTGGCAAAAAATAGACAATCACAAGCATAAGATGGTATTAAAGAAGATTAGTAAATCACAGTTGACCATAGTTTGCAATATACTGGAACATTTAGGTATTCAATAGGACCAGTGGCATAGCTACAGAGGAGAGGACCTGTGTGCAGTCTCCCTTCTTTCCCGTAGCCGGCAGCGCTGTTAGCACTCTGAGCACTAGAGACTCTGGCACAGTTCCAGAAACAACAGCGCTTGCGCAGGTGTCTGGGAGAATGGTGCGGCTGCCATTTTCCCGGAGACCTGCACATGCGCTGTAGACTCTGGCAACGTGCCAGAGTCTCTAATGTTCAGAGCACTAACTGCACTACCGGCTACGGAAGAGGAGGGGTCCACACACAGAGGCCGATAGACACCAGAAAGGTAAGTATAGAAGAAATGGGAGCAGTGTGTGCGGTGTGGGCTCCCTCTGGACCCAGGGGCCCACACCGCAAACACTGCACCCATTATAGATACGCCACTGAATAGGATAATCATTCTAATTACCGATATATACATATTCCAACAACACAACAATAATGAGGGTGATAAGTAGAGTGATGAAAAAACGAGATTTATGGTAAGAACTTACCTTTGTTAAATCTCTTTCTGTGAGGTACACTGGGCTCCACAAGGATTGGACAATGGGGTGTAGAGTAGGATCTTGATCCGAGTCACCAACAGGCTCAAAGCTTTGACTGTTCCCAGAATGCACAGCGCTGCCTCCTCTATAACCCCGCCTCCCTGCACAGGAGCTCAGTTTTTAGTTAACCAGCCCAATGCAGTAGCAGGAAAAGAGACGACAACGGTTAGTAGCCACATACACCACACTCTCACGACAAGAGAAGTGTCAGCGGCTAATGCCATACCAACCCAAAGAAGCTAAGTGCGTCAGGGTGGGCGCCTTGTGGAGCCCAGTGTACCTCGCAGAAAGAGATTTAACAAAGGTAAGTTCTTACCATAAATCTCGTTTTCTGCTGCGGGGTACACTGGGCTCCACAAGGATTGGACAATGGGGATGTCCTAAAGCAGCTCCTTATGGGAGGGGACGCACTGTAGCGGGCACAAGAACCTGGCGTCCAAAGGAAGCATCCTGGGAAGCGGCAGTATCGAAGGCATAGAACCTTATGAACGTGTTCCCGGAGGACCAAGTAGCTGCCTTGCACAATTGTTCAAGGGTCGCACCACGTTGGGCCGCCCAAGAATGTGAGAATGTGAGCAGGAGCTGACAGACCAGCCTTCACATAATAATCCAATAAAATTTAAAGGAAAAATCTTAGTGCGCATATAATGAGCTGCTGGACATAAATAGACTTCCCCCAGCAGCACACTGAATCAATTTGCACCTTGACAAAGACCTCTGCGAGAGGTTGAAACGCGTTAGTGGACGCAGGATTGGGAGCTGAGGAGTACCGGTGGACTAACCAGTGCAGTACATCGAGGTACAGGGGATTTCCGGGTTTCCCTGCTCCATTAAAACCCGCAAGCTGATTTTGAACTGTATTCACAGTTCTAAACATCTGGTAATTCCTCATTGCTCCTCATTATTTCAGTCCATGCAATTGTGCTGTTTAAATACATGCTGCTATTATCTATGCTGCTATTCATTTTAAATGGAATGTTTTTAATTATTGTTAGTATACTGTAACATGTTTGATGTTTGATTAAAACTGTACGTCACTATATTTATATATTTTTTCCTATATGGCATCCGCGTGAGTTTACAAATAACTCCAGAAGCCTATTGTGACTGTGACCTCACTGCGGAGCGCAGGATAAGTCCCCTTCTTCAATTTTTGTTGCATGTACAGCCTTCACATAAGCATGTGCAATCACCATTCTAATCCATCTGGCCAGGGTCTGCTTGTGAGCAGGCCAGCCACGTTTGTGAAATCCAAACAAAACAAAGAGAGAATCAGATTTTCGAATAGAAGCAGTTCTCTTCACGTAGATACGGAGACCCCCAACCACATCCAAAGACCGCTCTGTGGGAGACTAATTAGAAGAGACAAAGGCCGGAACCACAATCTCCTGATTAAGGTGGAACGAATAAACCACCTTAGGTAAATATCTGGGGCGAGTCCTAAGAACCGCCCGGTCACGGTGAAAAATCAGATATGGGGAACTACAAGACAAGGCACCCAGATCCGACACTCTTCTAGCAGAGGCAATAGCCAGCAAGAACACCACCTTAAGGGAAAGCCACTTAAGGTCAGCTGAACCCAGGGGTTCAAACGGAGTCTCCTGCAACGCCTCCAAAACCACCGGCAAGTCCCAAGGAGCCACAGGCGGGTCATAGGGCGGTTGGATACGCAACACACCCTGAGTGAAAGTATGAACATCAGGTAAAGTCGCAATTTTTCTCTGAAACCACACCGACAAGGCCGAAATATGAACCTTGAAGGAGGCCAGACGCAGGCATAAATCTACGCCCTGCTGCAGAAATGCCAAAAGTTTGGCTGTACTAAACTTGGAAGCGTCATAATTATTAGATGCGCACCAAACAAAGTAGGAATGCCAGACCCTATAGTAAATCCGAGCAGAAGCCGGTTTCCGGGCCCGCAACATAGTTTTAATGACCTCTTCAGAAAAACCCTTAGCCCTCAAGACGGAAGCTTCAAGAGCCACGCCGTCAAAGACAGCCGGGCTAGGTCCTGGTAGACACAGGGGCCCTGAACGAGGAGGTCTGGGCATTGTGGAAGCAGAAGTGGACGCTCTGACCATAGGCCTTGCAGGTCTGAGAACCAGGGCCGTCTGGGCCACGCCGGAGCTATGAGAAGCAGATTTCCTTTTTCTTGCTTGAACTTCCGAATTACCCTGGGCAGGAGTGACACCGGAGGGAACACATACGGCAGCCAAAACCTCCACGGCACCGCCAGCGCATCCACGAATGCTGCTTTAGGATCCCTTGTCCTTGCTCCGAAGACCGGAACCTTGTGATTGTGTCGAGACGCCATCAGATCTACATCTGGAAGACCCCACTTTAACACTAGGAGTTGAAACCCTTCTGGATGGAGGCTCCACTCGCCGGCATGCACGTCCTGACGACTGAGAAAGTCCGCTTCCCAATTCAGGACTCCCGGAATGAATATTGCCGATATGGCCGGTAGATGGCGTTCCGCCCAACGTAAAATCCGTGAGACTTCCTTCATTGCCAAACGGCTTTGAGTGCCGCCTTGATGATTTATGTAAGCCACTGTGGTGGCGTTGTCCGACTGTATTTGAACAGGACGGTTCTGAATTAAATGCTGGGCCAGGTTCAACGCATTGAAGACCGCCCGCAATTCCAGAATGTTGATCGAGAGGAGAGATTCCTCCTTGGTCCACCGACCCTGAAGGGAGTGTTGCTCCAGCACCGCGCCCCAACCTCTTAGACTGGCATCTGTCGTCAACAGGACCCAGTTGGATATCCAGAATGGACGGCCCCTGCACAACTGTTGGTCCCGGAGCCACCAAAGTAGCGACAGACAGACCTCTGGAGTCAATGAGATCATGTGAGACCTGATCCGGTGAGGCAGGCCATCCCACTTGGCTAGAATCAGCCTCTGGAGGGGGCTAGAATGGAATTGAGCATACTCCACCATGTCGAATGCTGAGACCATGAGGCCCAGCACCTGCATCGCCGAATGTATCGACACTTGCGGACGAGAAAGGAAGCAACGAATCCTGTCCTGAAGCTTCAGGACTTTCTCCTGAGACAAGAACAACCGCTGGTTGTGAGTGTCCAAATAGCGCTCCCAGGTGCACCATGCTCTGAGCAGGGACCAGGGAGGATTTCTTCCAGTTGATGAGCCACCCGTGGGCTTGTAGAAACCGGACCGTCATATCCAGATGACACAACAGAAGTTCTGGGGAATTTACCAGGATTGCCAAGTCGTCCAGGTACGGCAGTATCCTGACCCCTTGCCGGCGGAGTACCACCGTCATCACTGCCATTACTTTCGTGAAAACTCGCGGAGCCATTGTTAAACCAAAAAGTAACGCCCGAAACTGGTAATGAAGGTTGCCAATAGCGAACCTCAGGTATTGCTGATGTGATGCTGCTATAGGAATATGCAGGTAAGTATCCTGTATATCCAGGGAGACCATGTAGTCCCCAGGTTCCAAGGCCAGAACTATAGAGCGAAGGGTTTCCATACGGAACTTGGAAACCTTCACAAACTTGTTCAATGCCTTGAGGTTGAGAATGAGCCGGGAGGACCCATTCGGTTTCGGGACTAGAAACAGCGGAGAATTAATACCCCCGCCCCTCTGAGCAAGAGGCACCTGTACTACAACTCCTGTATCCAGGAGGGTCTGTACCACCGAATGCAGAGTGTTTGCCTTTGTCTGGCCCGACGGGACGTCTGTCTGGCAAAATTGATGAGGTGGTCGGTTTTTGGAGGCTATGGCGTAACCTCGAGTGACGACTTCCCGTACCCAGGCATCTGAAGTGGTCTTTAACCATTCCTGGGTATACCCTAGAAGCCGGCCCCCCACCCTGAGATCCCCCAGGGGGAGGCCCGCCCCGTCATGCGGCAGGCTTATCGGTCTTGGAAGCTGGCTGACGGGCAGCCCAGGCTCTTTTGGGCTACGGCTTACCAGGTTTGGAAGTGCGGGCCTGCTTGTGGTACGCCTGACCTTTTGCTTTAACTGAAGGGCGAAAGGGGCGAAAGGACGTACCTTTAGCCTTCGACACAGAAGGAGCGGTATTTGGTAGACAGGCAGTTTTGGCAGTAGCCAAGTCAGCCACTATCTTATTTAAGTCCTCCCCAAACAGAATATCTCCCTTGAAAGGGAGTACCTCCAGGGTTTTTCTAGAGTCCAGATCCACAGACCAGGATCTCAGCCACAATATCCGGCGAGCCAGGACTGACGTAGCAGAGGCCTTGGCTGCTAGGATACCGGCATCCGAAGCCGCCTCTTTAATATAGCGAGAAGCTGTGACAATATATGACAAGCATTGTCTAGCATGGTCAGAGGAGATTTCAATATCTAACTCCAAGGCCCACGCTTCAATAGCCTCGGCAGCCCATGTAGCTGCAATAGTGGGCCTTTGCGCAGCACCCGTGAGGGTGTAAATCGCTTTCAGACAACCCTCCACACGCTTATCCATAGGCTCTTTTAGAGACGTGACGGTAGTGACAGGCAGAGCTGAGGAAACCACCATCCTGGCCACATGTGAGTCCACTGGAGGAGGCGTTTCCCAATTCTTAGACAGCTCTGGCCGAGGGGATAGCGAGCCAGCATCTTCTTTTGAGGCACAAACTTCGTACCCGGGTTTTCCCAGGGTTCCTGACGTATATCCACCAGGTGGTCAGAGTGAGGTAAAACTTGTTTAACCACCTTCTGACGCTTGAACCTATCTGGTTTCTTAGGAGGGACGGATGGCCCGGAATCATCCGTAATCTGCAGAATTAACTTAATAGCCTCCAAAAGATCAGGAACATCCACATTTGAACTACCCTCCCCATCAGCCGTATCTGAGTCAGAACCTGTGGGGTCAGTATACGTGCCGTCTTCATCAGACGAGGTGTCAGTGACAGCAGTGGATTGTGAGGAGACAAGCGCTCGCTTAGAGGATCCCTTGGACTTAGGCGAGCGATGGTCAGACTTTTTAGTAGTCAGGGACTGGTTCAACTTCTTTAACTGAGCAGATAAATCGTCCGCCCACGGCGGGTTAGCTGCAGGGACCACATACGGTTGTACCGGCATTGGGGGTCCCATAGGGGGTGTTAGTTTATGAACTAGCGTATGCAGAAGCGTGGAAAAAGCGGCCCACGGTGGGTCAGTATATGCCTCCGTTGCCACAGTCCCACTGGGGGGCAAGGAGCCCCCAGAACCAAAGCCCACAGCTGCTATATTCTCCTCATATGGGTCTGTGGCTTCAGCAACACCGGCAGTGTGTTCAGCCCCAGAACCGTTACCCTCAGAAGCAGGCATGATATAACTTGCAGTATGAGGTAACACAGTACAATTATCAGCAGCACTATATCTCTAAACCCAAACGACTGCGCAGTGTAGTCAGCACTAGCAGAGATAAAGGAGAGATATGGTGACTAAATCACAGAGAAAAATACGTAATACAGTATATCTTTGTGAAAATCCTATATTAGATAAAACCTGACGCACCAAGCCCCCTCAGGTTATAGAATATAGGGATAGCAGGTTGAGTGAAAGACACGAAATGGACACCACTCAGCTATCAAATGCACACACAGATAGTCACAGTTTGTACAATGCAGAGGTTATTACTGACAATAATACTGCACTGGACTAGCTTACACAGCTATATAACAATAGATATAACAGTACACAGTAAGAACTAGATGTATATCACAGGGTAATTGTACTAGAAAACCCTGACTAAATGCACTCTTTCTTACTAACACTGACTAAAAAAAGGCAGGTAGAATACTTAAGTGTCATGTAAAGTCACAGCACTGACAACCAGGCGGCTTTACATAGGAGGATTTGCCCAAGCAGTCCCAGGAACAGTGAGCTGAGGGATATGGCGCCGCAGAAACTGACAGGGAGTGAGGAAAAGACAGATATGCAGCTCCAGGGCGGGAACACTTGCTAGAAATGGCACCCTGGGGCTGGGGGAGGGGCTTCAGGTCTAAGCCTTATCCCCTCTGCTGGCAAAACCACCGGGTACTGTGGGCAATATAAGAATTGGTTTAGAGAGAAAACCTGACCTGCACCCATGCCCTGGTGATCTAGTGGGGTCGCCTGTATCCACAGTGTCCACCGCCAGCACGCGCGGCCCGCCTCCCACTGACCGTGCCGGATCGCGATAAAGACCGGGTCCCGCAAGCGGGACCCACTTACCACCTCCCGAAGCGCTGCCACGCAATCCTGGAGAGCCCCAGCCGTGTGTGTCTAACGTGAAGAAAACCGGAGCCTCCTGCTGTAGGTACCCGGCAACCAGGGTTCGGGAGTGTACAGCGCCGCTGGGGAGAGCTGGAGCTGCAGCAGTGAATGTCACAAGACATTTACCACCGCTGCTGCCCTTGAAGTCTTCACTTTTTACCTCATAAAAAGCTTTTCTTAGGGCGGCCTAGAGCAGCCCCTCTGTTCAGTGCCTGCTTACTGCAGCACCAACTTACAAAACTGAGCTCCTGTGCAGGGAGGCGGGGTTATAGAGGAGGCAGCGCTGTACATTCTGGGAACAGTCAAAGCTTTGAGCCTGTTGGTGCCTCGGATCAAGATCCTACTCTACACCCCATTGTCCAATCCTTGTGGAGCCCAGTGTACCCCGCAGCAGAAATATGATTCTCAATGACAGTCTTTACTTCCTCACTTTCTCTAATAATGATGTTTCAGTCTTCACTGGCAAATTACGTTAGAGCTCTCTTAGATACTGAAGTGCCACAGTTTTACAATGGAGTGGTAATGGCACTTGTAAAGCAGATTAGTCCTGGGTTTTAATAGAAATGTCACTGTGAATCATTTATGCAAAAAGGATGTAGATAGCGAAGGTATCCTACTGTCTCTAACAAAAGCAGCTTACTCTGTAGTAAGGGTTCCTTGGATAAATTGATTCAGTCTTTCTTACTTAAATAACTCAATGTTCCATGGATAAATAACTCAGTCCTTTTACTCCTTAAAATGGCTAAATGTCTCTCATACTCTTAGAAAGTGTCTCTGTCCCGAAAACTGTATACAAATAAAGGGCGGTTAGTTTGTAAGCTGTTGTTTAAGGGCCTGGTGGCAACCATTCTCTCCATACAATAATGCATTGTGTGTGAGTGTACTGTAACCAAGGGACAGTTGGGACTGGCACTTGCCTGCTTGCAGCCCACACCAACAGTCTCTGTGTACTCACTCTGATTCTCTGCTGTAGTTACTTTCACTGGCAGGTCCGGTCTCAGCGGTTCCCAGCATTTCAAGATGGCTGCGGCGTCCTGACCTTTCAATAGGCCTGGCAACATCACACATCTGCTCTCCGGAGTCCCTGCACTCCGGTAGAACCCCGCTGCTTCAGCTCTGCAGAGCTGCTCTCCACCAGCGTGACCACCCAGTTTGATCTGTCATATCAACTCCCACTCCTCTCAGTGTGTCCAGCACTACAATGGCTTCCTCACGATTGTGCCTTCTTCTCCCCACAAAGCTGCTCTGCTCCCAGACTCCCTTGTCCAATCAGCGCTCACCAGCTATAACATGTGACCAGATTCTGGTCCGACCTTTTAAGGGGCACACACACACAACTTTCCAGGGTGCCACAATGTCACGTTTCTCTTACGTCCTAGAGGATGCTGGGGACTCCAAAAGGACCATGGGGTATAGACGGGATCCGCAGGAGCTTGGGCACACTAAAAAGACTTTGACTGGGTGTGAACTGGCACCTCCCTCTATGCCCCTCCTCCAGACCTCAGTTAGACTTTGTGCCCAGGAGTGACTGGACACACACTAGGGGAGCTCTACTGAGTTTCTCTAGAAAAGGCTTTTGTTAGGTTTTTTATTTTCTGGGAGACCTGCTGGCTACAGGCTCCCTGCATCGTGGGACTGAGGGGAGAGAAGTCAGACCTACTTCTTCTTAGTTAAAGGCTCTGCTTCTTAGGCTACTGGACACCATTAGTTCCAGAGGGTTCGATCACTTGGTTCGCCTAGCTGCTTGTTCCCGGAGCCGCGCCGTCACCCCCCTCACAGAAGCCAGAAGAAAGAAGCCGGGTGAGTATGAGAAGATCCGAAGACATCAGACGGCAGAAGACTTCAGTAACGAGGTACAGCGCAGCGGTAGCGCTGCGCTCCATGCTCCCACACACTTCACCAACGGCACTCACAGGGTGCAGGGCGCTGGGGGGGGGGGAGCGCCCTGGGCAGCACGTTACCAGCATACCGGCGCCGGGAGCCCGACCGCCGGCTTACCGACAGGGTGGCGAGCGCAAATGAGCCCCTTGCGGGCTCGCTGCGCTCGCCACGCGCGCCACACTATTTTATTCTCCCTCCAGGGGGGTCGTGGACCCCCACGAGGGAGAATAAGTGTCGGTATGCCGGCTGTCGGGCTCCCGGCGCCGGTATGCTGGTCGCCGGGAGCCCGACCGCCGGCATACTGAAGACCACCCCACGTTACTGGGGTCATTTGAGCTGGCAAATAAGCATATTCGGTGCACGGGCACCGTATTTCATACCCCCACCAGCATTAAAAAATTTGAATTTTAGCGGGACTGAAGCGCGCCAGGAAGGGGCGGGGCTTAGCCGCACAGCTCACCAGCGCCATTTTCTCTCATCCACAGCCGCTGCAGAAACACTGGCCCAGGACCTCCAGGCTCCTTACAAGTAAAAGGGAGCAAAACGGGGGAGGGGGGGGGGCACAGATAAATTGGTGCTTTTTTATCATTAAGGGCAGCGCTATCATCATATATTATTGTGGTGTGATATATGGACGCTGGCATACTCCCTCTGTGTTTCTCTTTCCAGACTTCCCTGTGGGTCTGTCCCCTAGTTTTGGGCAGTGTGTGTGTGGGTGTGTCGGTACTACGTGTCGGCATGTCTGAGGCTGAGTGTTCCTCCCCGGAGGAAGGTACTGGGGGCCCAGAAAAGGAGTTGGATATGACTCTGTCGGCACAGCCGACACCTGATTTGGTTACTATGTTAAGTACACTTAATGCAAATGTTGCCTTATTGTCTAAGAGGCTGGATAAATCTGAGTCTCAGACACAAGTATGGAGGAAATCCATGGAGGATGCTTTGGCTCAGGTGCAGACCCCTTCAGGGTCACAAAAACGTTCGTTTACCCAGATGGTAGATACGGATAGCGACACGGACTCTGACTCTGACTCCGATGTCGATTTCAATGAGGCTACTTTACACCCAAGGGTAGTTAAGAGTATTCAGTACATGATTGTGGCTGTTAAAGATGTTTTACGTATCTCTGACGAACCTGCTGTGCAGGAAACAAGGATTTGCTTATTTAAAGGGAAAAAAACCTGAGGTGAAGTTTCCCCCCTCTCATGAAATGAATGCTCTTTGTGAAAAGGCTTGGGAGTCACCGGACAAGAGATGGCAGATTCCCAAGAGAATTTTCATTGTGTATCCTTTCCCCTCTGTTGACAGGGAAAAATGGGAGTCGTCTCCAAATGTCGACAAGGCTTTATCCTGATTGTCCAAGAAGGTGGCGATTCCGTCCCCTGACACGGCTGCTCTTAAGGATCCAGTGGATCGCAAGCTGGAGACGACATTGAAGTCCATTTTCGTTAATAGTGGTGCATTGCTTAGGCCTGCGGAAGCGTCGGTATGGGTGAGTAGTGCTATTGCTAAGTGGGCTGAGAATTTGGATTCTGATATGGATACCCTTGATAGGGATAACATTCATTTGACTCTTGGTTATATCAAGGACGCGGCAGATTACCTGAAAGATGCGGCGAGGGATGTGGGCCTCTTGGGATCAAGAGCCAATGCCATGGCGGTCTCGGCTAGGAGGGCGCTGTGGACTCATCAATGGAATGCTGATGCCGACTCCAAGAAGAATATGGAAGCTCTCCCTTTTAAAGGTAGTGTCTAGTTTGGTGACGGCCTTGCTGACCTGGTGTTTACCGCTACTGCGGATAAGTCATCTTTCCTTCCTTATGTCCCCACACAACAGAAAAAGGCACCCCATCATCAGATGCAGTCCTTTCGGCCTAATAGATACAAAAAAGGAAAGGGCTCGTCTTTCCTCGCTTTAAAAGGTAGAGGAAGGGGAAAGAAGTCGCCCGACGTGTCGGGCTCCCAGGACCAGAAGTCCTCCCCCGCATGACGCTGGGGCTCCCCTGCGGGAGTCCGTACCGGTGGGGGGCCGTCTCCGTTTCTTCAGTCAGGTCCGGGTTCAATCGGCCCTGGCTCCTTGGGTCTTAGACATAGTGTCCCAAGGGTACAAACTGGAGTTTCAGGAGATGCCCCGCCACCCCCCCCCCCCACACCGCTTTTTCAAGTCGTCCTTGCCAGCTTCTCTTCCGGAAAGAGAAGTGGTAACTGCTGCAATACAAAAGCTGTGTCAACAGAGGGTTGTTGTGCTGGTTTCCCCGTCCCAATGGGGGGAAGGCTTCTATTCGAGCCTCTTTGTCGTACCGAAGCCGGACGGCTCAGTCAGACCGATTCTGAACCTGAAATCCCTCGATCCATACTTGAAAATTTTCAAGTTCAAGATGGAGTCTCTTCGAGCGGTGATCTCCAGCCTCGAAGGGGGGGATTTTATGGCGTCAGTCGACATAAAGGATGCTTACTTACACATCCCGATATACCCTCCTCATCAGGCCTTCCTGAGTTCGCGGTGCAGGATTGTCATTACCAATTTCAGGCGTTGCCATTTGGGCTTTCCACGGCCCGAGGGTTTTCACCAAGGTAATGGTGGAAATGATGGTCCTCCTTCACAAGCAAGGGGTCACAATTATCCCGTACTTGGACGATCTCCTGATAAAGGCGAGGTCCAAGGAACAGTTGTTAAGAAACGTGGATCTCTCCCTGTCGGCTCTGCGTCATCATGGTTGGATTCTAAATTTGCCAAAGTCTCAGTTGATCCCGGCCACTCGGCTGCCCTTCCTGGGCATGATCCTAGACACGGAGATACAGAGAGTGTTTCTGCTGGAGGACAAAGCTCTGGAAATCCAGACCATGGTCAGGGAGCTTCTGAGGCCGACAAGTGTGTCGATTCATCAATGCACTCGGGTACTAGGGAAGATGGTTGCAGCTTACGAAGCCATTCCGTTTGGCAGGTTTCATGCCCGGGTGTTTCAGTGGGATCTGCTGAAAAAATGGTCCAGGTCTCACCTGCACATGCACCGGAAAATAAGTCTATCTTCCAGGGCCAGGATTTCTCTCCTGTGTGGCTGCAAGGCTCTCACCTTCTAGAGGGATGCCGATTCGGAATCCAGGACTGGGTCCTGCTGACAATAGATGCAAGTCTCCGAGGCTGGGGAGCAGTCACGCAAGGAAGAAATTTCCAGGGAAAATGGTCAAGCCAGGAATCTTGTCTCCACATAAATGTCCTCGAGTTGAGAGCCATTTACAACGGCCTGCTGCAAGCAAAGAACCTTTTTCAGGGTCTCCCTGTCCTGATCCAGTCGGACAACATAACAGCAGTGCCGTACGTAAACCGCCAAGGTGGAACAAGGAGCAGGGCTGCAATGGCGGAGGCCACAAGAATCCTTCGCTGGGCGGAACAGCATGTGAGCGCTCTGTCAGCAGTCTTCCTCCCGGGCGTGGACAACTGGGAAGCAGACTTCCTCAGCAGACACGATCTCCATCCGGGAGAGGGGGCTCTTCATCAAGAGGTATTTGCAGAAGTGACAAGGCGTTGGGGAATTCCTCTGATAGACATGATGGCGTCTCGCCTCAACAAGAAGCTTCCGAGGTATTTTCCAGATCAAGGGACCCCCAAGCCAGTGCAGTGGACGCCCTGGTGACTCCGTGGGTGTTTCAGTCGTGTATGTGTTCCCTCCGCTTCCTCTCATTTCCAAAGGTACTGAGGATCGTACGACGAACAAGGGTTCAGGCGATACTCATCGTTCCAGATTGGCCACGGAGGGCATGGTATCCGGATCTTCAGGAATTACTAGTGGAAGATCCCTGGCCGCTTCCTCTAAGAGAGGACCTGTTACTGCAGGGGCCCTGCGTGTTTCCGGACTTACCGCGGCTGCGTTTGACGGCGTGGAAGTTGAGCGCCAAATCTTAGCTCGGAAAGGTATTCCCGGGGAGGTCATCCCCACTCTCCTTAAAGCTAGGAAGGAGGTTACGGCGAAACATTATCACCGTATTTGGAGGAAGTATGTTTCGTGGTGTGAAACCAAAGCAGCGCCTGCGGAGGAGTTTCACTTGGGTTGGTTTCTCCATTTTTTGCAGGCAGGCGTCGATGCAGGCCTGAAATTGGGGTCCATCAAAGTGCAGATTTCGGCTTTATCTATTTTCTTTCAGAAAGAATTGGCCGTCCTTCCAGAAGTTCAGACTTTCGTGAAGGGAGTGCTGCATATCCATCCTCCATTTGTGCCGCCGGTGGCGCCGTCGGTTCTTGAAGTGGTCTTGCAGTTCCTTATGTCTCACTGGTTTGAACCTTTGTGTAAGGTTGAGTTAAAGTTTCTCACTTGGAAAGTGGTCATGCTTTTGGCTCTGGCGTCTGCCAGGCAAGTGTCAGAGTTGGCGGCCTTGTCTCACAAGAGCCCTTATTTGATCTTCCATTCGGATAGAGCGGAATTGAGGACTCGTCAACAATTTCTGCTGAAGGTGGTTTCTTCGTTTCACATTAACCAACCTATCGTGGTGCCTGTGGCTACGGATGCTGTGGCGGTTCCAAAGTCTCTTGATGTTGTAAGAGCTTTGAAAATTTACGTCGCCAGAACGGCTATTACCAGGAAAACAGAGGCTTTATTTGTCCTGTATGCTTCCAACAAGATTGGAAATCCTGCTTCTAAGCAGACTATTGCTCGCTGGATTTGTAATACGATTCAGCAAGCTCATTCTTCAGCTGGGCTACCGTTGCCGAAGTCAGTAAAGACCCATTCTGCCAGAAAGGTGGGCTCATCTTGGGCGGCTGCCCGAGGGGTCTCGGCACTTCAGCTTTGCCGAGCAGCTACGTGGTCGGGTTCAAACACCTTTGCTAAGTTTTACAAGTTTGATACCCTGTCTGATGAGGACCTCATGTTTGCTCAATCGGTGCTGCAGAGTCGTACGCACTCTCCCGCCCATTCTGGAGCTTTGGTATAGACCCCATGGTCCTTTTGGAGTCCCCAGCATCCTCTAGGACGTAAGAGAAAATAGGATTTTAATACCTACCGGTAAATCCTTTTTTCCTAGTCCGTAGAGGATGCTGGGCGCCCATCCCAGTGCGGACTGTTACTTGCAGTTGTTTTATTACTGGTTATATTTGTTTACACGTGGGTTGTGTATTAGTTATATTCAGCTTGTTGCTGTTGTTAATTCATACTGTTATCTGATTTGCTGCTACTCCGGTTGTACGGTATGTTTGTGGTGTGGGCTGGTATGTTGCTCGCCCTTAGTTTAAACAAAAATCCTTTCCTCGAAATGTCCGTCTCTCCTGGGCACAGTTCCTATAACTGAGGTCTGGAGGAGGGGCATAGAGGGAGGAGCCAGTTCACACCCAGTCAAAGTCTTTTTAGTGTACCCAAGCTCCTGCGGATCTCGTCTATACCCCATGGTCCTTTTGGAGTCCCCAGCATCCTCTACAGACTAGGAGAAAAGGATTTACCGGTAGGTATTAAAATCCTTTTTTTAAAGGGTCAAATGACTTTGTTAATTGTAAACATAGTGGCTGATCCAGAGATGGACGCAGCAGCGTGTACGTACGCAGTGGCCACGTCCATCTGGTCTGCACACGCGCATTGACCCTTCTTCTTGCGGATGCATCCTTGAAGGATGCGGCTGTAAGATGATTGACAGTGGCGGGCATTCATGGGGCGAGGGCGCAGCATTCATGAGGCGAGGGTGCATCATTGGGGGGGCATGGCAGGCTGGGAGCATTTTTGTGGTGGCTGCATGATGTCACACGCAGCTGCTATGATTAAAAATATGGCGGTAGACCGTCTGACATTGCAGCCAGGCTGCGCTGCTAGAGGTCAACCTTAATTGGATGCATCCGCAACGTTATTGCGGACGACTCGGGAGGCAGCCTCACACATGCTGGGCAGCCTTGCCCTGTGTTGGGAGGCCCCCAGCATGAGAGGAGATGGAAGCAGATCTGGCTGCGTATGCAGCAATCTGTGTCTATCTCTGAATAAGGTCCATAATCCGCAGCTTCCATTTATCAAATATCACCACTTTAAATTCCAATTTTTCTTTCCTTTACGAAACAGGCATATTGGATTGGTTAACAGCGATCTCATTATACTTCAGAGAAGAAATTTTGCCAAAAAGTGTTATGGTTCTAATGGAATAATGTCAATATGAACTATCGTACAAACTGAGAACAATTATTTGTACTTACGTCATAGACAATTTGAAACAATTTACATTCATTGTCTATTTTATGAATTAAATTTTTTTTTTTATATAATGGTGACCGACTAATGATGAGTTGAGTCTAGGACATACCAGATTTATTTAGCTCCCTTGGGATCACTCCATTTATTTGTGTAATACGCCACTAGTGATGGAGTGGCGGTGTGTGAGTGGATCGAGTGGTACCTGCGTTTCCTGATCTCCTTCCTTGGCTTTCTGTACACTCGCTCTTCAGGCTTCCTCGGGGACTAGGCAGAGAGACAAGGACCCCCGAAGATACCAACAAACACGTCGCCATGCGTTAAGACAGTGACTGGTATTTTATTATAAGGAAGGAGGGTGTCACTGCTGTTTTTGAAAGAAAATGGTTTAACATACGCAATGGTACCAAATCAGGTAAAACACATGACAATCCTAACTGCTACAGTAATATCTTTCAGGTAACGCCAGTTAGTTACATCACACTTCACGGTTAAGCACACCTTTGCAAATGTAGTACTCCCCTTTTGCATGTAGTATAATATTAATTAAATGAACCTTGGCAATATTTCTAGTGTCCTCCAGGTGGCAGTTGCATTTTTAGTTAGCAAAGCAATATGTCTCTCTTTGTTAGGAAAGCCAAATGGAAGTAGTACAATTCCTGGTTTGGTGAGTTCATGTCCCCTCACTACAGTCTGTAAAGCAACCTGCAGGGTGTGACAATAACTATATCACTGTCCAAGTCTCTCACTTTGTGTGATAAGGAATGGGTTGTTGGTTTCTTACTCTGAATAGCAGCTGGATGTCAGTTGTAGTAGAGTGACTATGTTTCCCACTGACCGTCTGTTGTATCACACTTGGCTGAATGCCTTTCTTCCAATGTGGGGGTTACCCAGCTGCCCTTAGTAAAAGTTCAACACAGAGTCTCTAACTCCTGCTCTATCTGGTCCCTCTTTCCTTCTGGCTCACACTGACTGACTGGGCACATAGGAGGTTGGCTGTCAGGTATCAGGCTGGGGATTCCCAGAGGGACTGTCTGTTGCTGGCTCTCTCCTCCCTCTGATTTTACAGGAGCTTACCCTGGGGTGTTAGTGCCTGGCTGGTCACACTGTGATGTCTGCACCACTCTCTGTCCCTGTGTTGCGGCTCCTGGTGGCTGAGGGGATCTCTCCAGTCACTGGAGCTTCCTGCTGTCCTTCCACAGCTGCACCCCACTCCTCTAGTCAGCACTCTCAGGTACAAGCCAGCTCCCAGGCAGCTCTACTCAGCTTGGCTCTGTCTCCTCACTCAGCATTCTCTACCCTCACCACAGGCTCCTCCCCTTCCTCAGTTCACAGGTCAGCCTGTTGCTGGGGCTCTGGATCTTTCCACTCTCCAGGTGCTGTGGCTGTCATCCTTCTGGGTCCTAGTGTTTCCCTGCTAGCTGCTGGCATCATCCAGTAGGGGAACTGTTAACCCCTGCAGTACTAGAGCAAGTAAGTCCATTTACAAACGTGATACCCACTATTATTCAGAGTGTTTTACCGGTGTATCACATTTGTATCTTTATACCCTGGGGGGTATTTCCCAGAGGTGTATCTTCTATTGGATCAGCACGGAGTGGGTTCTTAAAGATTCTGGTTTATATTTTTATATATATATATATATATATATATATATATTTATTATAGTTCTATTGTTTGTACTGTTTGGTGTGCTTTACCCTAGTGCACTTTGTTCACATGCATCTATATGTTCTGTGACTCCACACAGTTTCAACCGAGCTGCGAGTTCAAAAAAGAAAAAGAAAAAATATATATAGACCTATTGTTTGTACTATTCTGTGCACTGTACCCCAGTATGCTGGGGAAATGTTTCCTAGATGTGCTATAAACTGCTGTGTGTTTGTACTGCTGCTTTGTTGCTTAATAACTAGAGATGTGCGGCTGGCACATTTCGTGTTTTGTGTTTAGGTTTTGGTTCTAATTCCACTTTTGTGTTTTGGTTTCGGCTTGATTTTGCCAAAACCTCCCTTTAGGGTTTTGGTTTTGGATCTGGATGATTTTTTTTTAAAACAGCTAAAATCACAGAATTTGGGGTAATTTTGCTTCTACGGTATTATTAACCTCGATAACCTTAATTTCCACTCATTTCCAGTCTATTCTGAACACCTCACACCTCACAATATTGTTTTTAGGCCTACAAGTTACACCAATGTGGCTGTATGACCAAGCTAAGCAACACAAGTGTGCGTCACAGACACCTGGCCCATCTAGGAGTGGCACTGCAGTTGCAGACAAGATGGCTCTATTCAAAATCTAGTCCCCAAACAGCACATGATGTAAAGAAGAAAAAGAGGTGCACCGAGGCTGCTGTATGACTAAGCCAAGCGACACGTGTGCGGCACAAACACCTGGCCCATCTAGGAGTGGCACTGCAGTGTCAGACAGGATGGCACTTTTCAAAAACTAGGCCCCAAACAGCACTTCATACAAAGATGTAGAAAAGGTGCAATGAGGTAGCTGTATGACTAAGACAAGTGACACAAACAATTATGTCCAAATCACTGGAATTATACGTCCAAATCACTGGAATTATACTGCAAAATCACTGGAATTATGCATCCAAATTACTGGAATTATACATCAAATCACTGGAATTATACGTCCAAATCAGGGAATTAAATGGCAAAATCACTGGAATTAAATGGCAAAATCATTGGAATTATACGTCCAAATCACTGGCATTATACGTCCAAATCACTGGAATTAGATGGCAGTACCACTGGACATATACGGAAGTGTCAGACAGGATGGCACTTTAAAAAAAATAGTCCCCAAACAGCACATCATGCCAAGAAGTAAAAGAGGGTAATGAGGTAGCTGTATGACTAAGCTAAGCGACACAAGTGTGCGGTACAAACACCTGGCCCATCTAGGGTTGGCACTGCAGTCTCACTGTACTAATGGTGGATACCGGATGCACGTCTAACACCAGCATAGTTGTTATGGCCTCAGTAATTGGCTTTGCAAAAGGGCATATGTGTGTGTGTGTGTGTGTGTGTGTGTGTGTGTGTGTGTGTGTGTGTGTGTGTGTATATATATATATATATAGCAGCATCACTGGACTGTAATTATACGCCAGTACCACTGTAATTATATGCCAGGATTACTGGAATTATACGGCAGGATCACTGGAATTGAATGGCAAAATCACTGGAATTAAATGGCAAAATCACTGGAATGATACATCCAAATCACTGGAATGATACGTCCAAATCACTGGAATGATACTGCAAAATCACTGTAATTAAATAGCAAAATCACTGGAATTATATGTCCAAATCACTGGAATTATATGTCCAAATCACTGGAATTAAATGGCAAAATCACTAAATTATACGTCCAAATCACTGGAATAATACTGAAAAATCACTGGAATTATCCGTCAAAATCACTGGAATTAAATAGCAAAATCACTGGAATTATACATCCAAATCACTGGAATTATACGTCCAAATCACTGGAATTATACGTCAAAATCACTGGAATTATATGTCCAAATCACTGGAATTATACGTCCAAATCACTGGAATTATACGTCCAAATCACTGGAATTATACGGGCAAAATCACTGGAATTATACGGCCAAATCACTGGAATTATACGTCCAAATCACTGGAATTAAATGGCAAAATCACTGTAATAATACTGTAAAATCACTGGAATTATACATCCAGATCACTGGAATTAAATGGCAGTACCACTGGACATATATGGAAGTGTCAGACAGGATGGCACTTTAAAAAAATAGTCCCCAAACAGCACATGATGCAAAGAAGAAAAAAGGTGCACCGAGGTTGCTGTATGACTAAGATAAGCGACACAACCACCTGGCCCATCTAGTAGTGTCACGCAGTGGCTGAATGTCGAGAGTGGGCCGCAATTGTTCAGTCCACTGACAGCATCTCCAGCACGCCCCTGTCATTTTTAAAAATTCTGCAATTGGTGGATTTATATGGCAGTACCCCAGGATTAATACAGCAGTACCCCTGGACCCATACGGCAGTGTCAGACAGGATGGCACTTTTCAAAAACTAGGCCCCAAACAGCACCTCATGCAAAGATGTCGAAGAGGTGCAATGAGGTAGCTGTATGACTAAGCCAAGCGACACAAACAATTACCACTGGAATTATATGTCCAAATCACTGGAATTATACGTGCAAAATCCTTGGAATTATACGTGCAAAATCACTGGAATTATACGTGCAAAATCACTGGAATTATATGTCCAAATCACTGGAATTATACGTCCAACTCACTGGAATTATACGGCAAAATCTCTGTATCGCCTGCCTAGTGAAGTGGAATCTAGATGGGATTTGGTACCGGGGACACAATACCTCCATCAATTGTCTAAATCCCACTGCACTAATGGCGGATACCGGATGCACGTCTAACACCAACATAAGTGTCAAGGCCTCAGTTATGAGGGCTTCCATCGTCATGTGAAGCTGAACCACTAGTCATGAACATAGGCCAGGGCCTTAGCCATTCCTTGCCACTCCGTGTCGTAAATTATTTATTATTTATTTATTAACAGTTTCTTATATAGCGCAGCAAATTCCGTTGCGCTTTACAATTTGAAATAACAATAACAAACTGGGTGATAACAGTCATAGAGGTAGGAAGGCCCTGCTCGCAAGCTTACAATCTATAGGGAAATAGGCATATGTACACAAGAAAAGGTGCTATCTATTGCATAGAATGAGAAGACATGTGAGGATATGTGTGGACTGTACAGAGTGGATGTAATTTGATAGGAAGGTTTATGAAAGTTATGTGGGCGGTTCAGGAATTTGATACGCTTGCCTAAAGAGGTGAGTTTTGAGGGAACGCTTGAAGGTTTGGAGACTAGAGGAGAGTCTTATTGTGTGTGGTAGGGCATTCCACAGGGTGGGTGCAGCCCGATGAAAGTCCTGCAGTCGTGAGTGGGAGCGAGTAATGAGTGTGGATGAGAGACACAGGTCTTGTGAAGAGCGCAGAGGTCGGGTTGGGAGATATTTTGTGATAAGCGAAGTGATGTACGTTGGTGTAGTTTGGTTAATGGCCTTGTGTGTGAGTAAAAGTATTTTATATTGAATGCGGTAGAGTACAGGTAACCAATGGAGGGACTGACAGAGTGGATCTGCAGACGATGAATGTCTCGCGAGGAAGATAAGCCTCGCCGCTGCATTCAGAATGGATTGTAGTGGTGAGAATCTTGTTTTGGGAAGACCAGTTAGGAGACTATTGCAATAATCAATGCGGGAGATAATGAGAGCGTGGATTAGAGTTTTAGCAGTGTCTTGTGTAAGGTATTGTCGTATTTTGGATATGTTTTTTAGATGCATGTAACATGATCTTGAGACAGATTGAATGTGAGGAACAAAGGACAGATCAGAGTCAAGGATGACACCTAGGCAGCGAGCTTGTGGGGTAGGGTAGATAGTCGAGTTTTCAACAGTGATAGAGATATCAGGTTGGTACCTACTATTGGCCGGTGGAAATATAATTAACTCTGTCTTTGAAATATTAAGTTTGAGGTGGCGAGATGTCATCCAGGATGAGATGGCAGAAAGGCATTCAGTGACACGGTCCAGTACAGATAGGGACAAGTCAGGGGAGGATAGGTAGATTTGAGTATCATCTGCGTACAGATGATACTGAAAACCAAAGGAGCTGATTAGTTTACCAAGAGATGAGGTATAGATAGAGAAAAGCAGAGGACCCAAGACTGAGCCTTGCGGTACTCCAACTGAAAGAGGTAGCGAAGAGGAGGTAGATTCAGAGAAGCGAACACTGAAGGAGCGATTAGATAGGTACGATAGGAACCAAGAAAGGGCTGTGTCTTTAAGACCTAGGGATTGTAGTGTCTGTATGAGAAGAGAGTGGTCTACAGTGTCAAATGCAGCAGATAGATCTAGAAGAATAAGTAGTGAGTAGTGGCCTTTAGACTTCGTAGTGACCAAATCATTAACCACTTTAGTCAGTGCCGTCTCTGTGGAATGTTGGGAACGGAAGCCTGACTGAAGTGGGTCCAACAAAGTGTATGAGTTAAGAAAGTGTGTGAGTCGAGTGTAGGCAAGTCTCTCAAGTAGCTTAGAGAGACAAGGGAGCTGAGAGATAGGGCGGTAGTTTGAGAGAGCATTAGGGTCAGAATTTTGTTTTTTTAAAATGGGAGTAATCACTGCATGCTTGAAGAGTGAAGGAAAAATACCAGTAGAGAGAGAGAGATTACAGATGTTAGTTAAGGTAGGGATGAGCACCAGAGACAGAGCTTTACTTATTTGTGAGGGTAAAGGATCAAGAGGAGAGGTAGTAGAGAAGCAGGATGAGAAGAGTGATGATACTTCATCTTCATTTGTGGGATCAAATGAAGAAAGAGTGCCAGAGGGTTCAGGTAAAGAACGGAGCAGGTCACTGGCTGCCGAAGAGCATACCATTTCATCTCGGATCTTATCAATCTTCTCCTTGAAGTAGGAAGCAAGATCATGTGCCTTGATAGTGGCTGGTGGGGTAGGTGCGGGAGGATTCAGAAGTGATTTAAATGTATTAAAGAGTCGTTTGGGGTTAGAGGCTTGAGCAGAGATAAGAGTTTGGAAATATGCTTGTTTGGCAGTGTCCAGGGCATTTTTATAAGAATGGTAGACTGTCTTATATGTGAGGAAGTCACTTGAAATACGAGATTTACGCCACTGACGTTCAAGTTTTCGTTTGACTTTTTTTAGTTGTCTTGTTGATTTGGAGTGCCATGGTTGACATCTAGGCCTACGTGGAGTGTAATGGGTAGCTGGAGCCACTTCATCAAGGGCTAGTTCTAGAGTCTTATTAAGGTGTGATACAGCCATCTCAGGAGAGGTGAATGCAGAAATAGGTGAAAGGAGTTGTTGGAGTGAAGTGGAAAGTTCTTGAAGATGAATTGTGTTAATATTTCTGCGAGTTTGAGGAAGATTGGAGAACTTCCGCAACACAGGGTTTGAATTAACAGAGGAAAGCATGCAGGTGATAAGGTTGTGATCTGATAGGGGGAAAGGAGTGTTAGTGAGTTCAGAGATGGAGCATAGTCTGGTGAATACTAGATCAAGGCAGTGGCCCGCCTGATGAGTAGAGGAGTCAGTCCATTGGGAGAGGCCAAGAGAGGAGGTTAGAGAGAGTAGTTTGGAGGCATGCGCAGCAGATTTTGGACAATCAATAGCAATATTGAAATCACCCATGATAATGGTGGAGATGTCAGAGGATAGAAAGTGAGGGAGCCAGGCAGAAAAATCTTCCAAAAATTGTTTTGGATGCCCAGGTGGGCGGTAGATAGCTGCAACACGCAGAGAGAAAGGAGAGTAAACCCTAATGGAATGTACTTCAAATGATGTAAATGTGAGTGATGGAACCTGTGGTAGAACAGTATATGCAAAAGATTGGGAAAGTAAAAGTCCAACACCTCCTCCTTTATGGTTATCGGGTCTGGAGGTGTGTGTAAAGTGGAGACCAGCATGTGCCAGTGCTGCATGGGAGGCTGTGTCAGATTGTGTGAGCCAGGTTTCTGTTATAGCCAGCAGATTGATGTTGTTAGATATGAAGAGGTCATGGATAGATGTTAATTTGTTACAAACAGAGCGTGCATTCCATAAGGCATATTGGCAAGTTTACGTTTCTCCTCAGACCATTTAAATTTCATTTTTTGGGTCTTTTTACTGAACTTTGGCTTTTTGGATTTTACATGCCCTCTACTATCACATTGGGCATCGGCCTTGGCAGACGACGCTGGCATTTCATCGTCTATTTCATGGCTAGTGGTAGCAGCTTCAGCACTAGGAGGAAGTGGTTCTTGATCTTTCCCTATTTTATCCTCCAAATTTTTGTTCTCCATTACTTTTCTGGAGTTATATAACACAATATGCGGCACAGGAATGACTGATGGCTGATGCACAGGACACTACCACTGGTCTGATGCAGGACAACACAGCAAAACTGTAAGGGACTTGCTGTTGTTGTTGAACATATAGCAGCAGCGTATACCACTGTGACTGCCTGGTCACTGGAATGACTGATGGCCAGGACACTACCACTGGTCTGATGCAGCACAACACAGCAACACTGTAAGGGACTTGTTGTTATTATTATTATTATATGGCAGCAGTGGACATAGAGCAGCAGCGTATACCACTGTGACTGCCTGGTCACTGTAGTGACTGATGGCCAAGACACTACCACTAGTCTGATGCAGAACAACACAGCAACACTGTAAGGGACTACTTGTTGTTGTTATTATTATTAAACGGCAGCAGTGGACATATAGCAACAGCATATACCACTGTGACTGCCTGGTCACTGGAATGACTGGTGGCCAGGACACTACCACTGGTCTGATGCAGCACAACACAGCAACACTGTAAGGGACTACTTGTTGTTGTTGTTGTTTTTGTTATTAAACAGCAGCAGTGGACATATAGCAGCAGCATATACCACTGTGACTGCCTGGTCACTGGAATGACTGATGGCCAGAACACTACCACTGGTCTGATGCAGCACAACACAGCAACACTGAACTGATGCAGCACAACACAGCAGCAATGGACATATGGCACCAAGAGGACACAAACACTGTGACTGCCTGGTCACTGGAATGACTGATGGCTGATGCACAGGACACTACCACTGGACTGATGCAGCACAACACAGCAGCAATGTACATATGGCAGCAAGAGGACACAAACACTGTGACTGGACAAATACAGCACAAGACACTACCACAGAGGACACTGAGGATGGAGACACATCCTCGCTCGACTCTCTCCAATGCCGGAGTGAAAATGGCGTTGACACGTGGCTCCTTATATGGAATCCAAACCCCGCGAGAATTCGACAGCGGGATGATTACGTTTTGCCTCGTTCTGGTTTCCGAGTCAGGCGGGAAAACCCGAGCCTGGCTCGGAACCGCACTCGAATGGTGAAGTTCGGTACAGTTTGGTTCTCTGAGAACCGAACCCGCTCATCTCTATTAATAACCAGCTAGTTCACTGCAGTCTTTTTGAAAACAATATTGTGAGCTGTGATGTAGTCAAAATTGACTGGAAATGATTGGAAATAAATGTTATTGAGGTTAATAATACTTTAGGAACAAAAAAAAATAGGCCCAAATTATGTGATTTTAGCTTTTTTGTACATTTTTGAAAAATAAATTAAAATCCAAATCCAAAATCAGTCACAACGGTTTGGCAAGTCCAAATCCAAAATCGGACGATGAATCAGAGCTAAATTCAAATCCAGCAAAAATGTCAGGTGCACATCTTTAGTATTATGCAAAATGGTTGCAGGGCACGTTATGATTTTCTAGCATAAACTATCTACTACACCTGCAGAAAGTCTGAACATAGAAACAACTGGCGTTCATATGGTAGTTACTGTAGGCTATGGAGCATTTGCTAGCCAAACTGCTTAAGGTTTTATTCCACCTTTGAGCAAACTTTGTCTAATTTTTTTGTTTCAAAATAATGGGATCCATATGAAACTGCATGTCTTTTGCAATGTGCTCTGCTAAGTACATGTTATGTTATTGCATTATGTAATATCACATGCATGTACGTTTCACTTTCCCATGATATATTGTAAACATAAATCACACTGGTAATTAGCACAGTGGTATGTTACAACTTTTGAAATATGTGACTAACTATGGTGTGGACAGTTCTTCGAAAATGTTGATCATTTGTGAGCAGAGCTAATATTGTATCTATTACACCACTGGAATGTGCTGGACTGCATCCAATATCCAGCCTCATTTCTCAGGCCTCCTCTAATGCGAGACAAAGGGGATCTAACTGAAAACACCTGTTTTAAAACGCAATTTGGTTCGTTTTTTTTCAGTTAGAACTTTTAAATGTCATATTTTTATTCCAGGAGACCTACTTAATACAAAACTATGAGACCAATTTATCAAATAACATTCTATGGGGGCTGCGAAGCTGGAAAATGTACCAAGCTCCAGAATGCATTAGTCCGCTGTAGCCTATGGGAGAGAGATCCGTATTATTCTCTATTGCCCGCTCACACATGAGCAGCAGCTGACGTCGAAAGTAAAGTGATTGCGGATGCGATCACATTACTTGTACTGATTGCCCAGACGGTTCTTATCGGAGGCTCTGTCCTGGCAACTCAGTGATAATACATTTAGGATTCCTTATTATTGGGGTCTGGCCCCATCTATTAATACATATGCCCCAATGTACCTTAAATTGATATATGTTTTGTGTTATTACATATACAATTATAAATGTTGTTTTACTGTTGTCGATTATAGGCTGTATTCAATAAGATAGGGGTTCCGACCTATTCAATAGGGGCACATTTTTTCCGACAAGTCGGGAAACCCGACTTGTCGGAATGCTGTCGGAAAGCAGGTGGATCGGCGGAATACCCCTATGGGGTATATTCAATAGGAGTCGGGTCCATTCCGACATGTAGTTGTCGGAATGGACCCGACAACACCTATTCAAAGAGCGTCCAAATCCTACTGTCGGATTTGCCCATTCCCTGTGTCCTGTCCTGCCGCTTCTGTCAGTGGCTGCCGGGTGCGCTGACAGCAGCAGGGGGAAGGGGGAGCAGCGTGAGGCGCCGGGGTGGGGAGCAGCGTGAGGCGGCCGGCTGGGGAGCTTCCAGCGGCGGCCAGAGCTGACAGCGGGAGTGCTGTCTGCGGCGGCGGGGGAGGCACTACAGGTATGACTCTCATCCCCGTAGCCCGCTGCACCGCTCCCCGTCTTCTCACCTCAATCCGACTTGTTTTCAAGTCGGATTGAGTTTGTCGGAAAGGGGGCCAAAATCGGATTTGGCCCCGTTTCCGACAGCAGCAGGTGGATTGGCGGGTATTCCGCCGATCCACCTGCTTTCCGACAGCATCGGTAAAAATGTGCCCCTATTGAATAGGTTGGAATCCCTTCCGACCTATACAGTCGGAAACTGCCGTCTTTCCGACAAGACGGCAGTTTCCGACTCTTATTGAATACAGCCCTATGTGTGACTCCTTTACAAGGTAGCTTAGAGGCAGGGTTCTCAGGGGCAACTGTAGGGAAGGGTTGGGGTGAGGGGGGGGGTGAGGCCTATGATGATGCAAATCACATCATCACAGCCATGTCCACATGGGATGCAGGAGGGTTGACTAGTATCAGAGGGCAGAGTAGGCAAGTATGGGCTATTTTGTTTAGACGTTTGATAGCCCTTAAAATGGAAAAGATATATTCCTGCGCTTGGTGTTACCCATTTTGTACCAGTCTGTGGCAATGTCATTGCCATATACTGTATGTATGCAAAACAGAGGACTTTTGCAATAGGTGTTAAAAAAAATCTACTGCAAATCACTGTATATCCAGCAAATAAAAGTATGGTTCTCATATTAGCATATATTGCAGTTATATGCACTCACTTCTCCCAGCGGGATCGGTATGAAATACCTCCAATCAAAATCCAGACGGTCTAAATCCCGACACCCATTGACCGATGGTCAAAATCCAGACATGGACTAAATACCGACATTTAAAATACCGACAAGGTCAAAATACCGACATGTAAAATGCCGACAGGTCGAAATACCGACATGCATTTTTTGATGTTTTTTTGTGTGTATGTCGACATAAATCAACATGGACACCATATAAAGTGTACCGCGTCCCCTCGCATGGCTCGCTGCGCTCGCCATGCTTCGGGCACGGTGCCTCGCTGCGCTCGGCACACTATTATATTCCCCCTCCAGGTCCACTGGGACGGTAAAGTATGAACAAGTCGGTTTCAATGAAAAAAATCATGAAAAACTCGTGTCGGTATTTAGACCTGTCGGCATTTTACATGTCGGTATTTTGACCTTGTCGGTATTTTAAATGTCGGTATTTAGTCCGTGTCGGTATTTCGACCTTGTCGGGATTTTGACCATCGGTCAATGGGTGTCGGGATTTAGAACGTCGGGATTTTGATTGGAGGTAAACTGACTGCATCCCCTCCCAGCCCTGAAAAAATGCCAGAATGTAAATATTCAGCTTGATTTAAGTGACCTGTCCCCTACACACTTCAGAAGCAGCCAGTATGTGAGCTAAACCTGTACTCAATCTATTTACTATAAGACAGTAAACTAACTAAGGCACTTTATCCCTCATGTCTAAGTTCATAGTTGCCAAATGTACCTAATTTCCAGGATTTCCCAGAATTATAAATGTGGCATGGCAATGTTCCTGTGTTTTACCATTGATCAACTGCACAATAACATTTCTCTTACCTTATATTCTTATTTTCTAGATAAAATAATATTTATTGAGGAGTGAAAACAATTGCAGACAAGTGATATAAACATATTCCATCAACATGACTTGATGGGAATAGTACTCTCAGGTTTATCAAGGAGTTGCCCATATCAAGCAATTAGCTGCTAGCTGTCATTTACCTAATAAATTCTGTAATTTCTCCACTTGTATTCTTTGATACAGGTGTGGTATATGTCGACACTCATAATGTTGACATTCATCATGTAGACAGTGATGAAATGTCGACATGTTAGAATGTCGACATATAGTTGCTGATGTCCCAATGGTGACTTACCTAGTCATGACAGCTGCAGCGACTACAGCAATGCTTCTGGGTCTCGACAGTCATATGATCGTCACTTCCGGTCAGACCTCCATTCCAGCAAGTATTATTATTTCAATAGCACAGTTATCTTCAGCACTGCACAGTACCAATAGTTCAGTCCCAAAGTACTCTTTAATCAGTTTAAGATTCTCTCACAATATGGCTTCCTCATTTTACACTGTTTTAGACTTAGGGGAAGATGTACTAAGCCTTGGAGAGAGATAAAGTGAAGAGAGATGAACTACCAACCAACCAACCAACCAACCAACCAACCAATCAATCAACTAACCAGCTCCTGTCATTTTTTCAAGCACAGCCTTTAACAAAGCAGTTAGGAGCTGATTGGTTGGTACTGGTACTGATTTTTGTTAACCTATGTTTTGATTCTGTATGGATTAGTTTGCTTTGTTATAAATTATTCTTTGTTTCTGCAGTGGGAGGGGGCTTTTTTAATTGTCTTCAGCTTCAGAACTGACTAGTAAATTTATTTTTGGAGGAACGGATTGGGGGCTGTGAACCTATGGCCCTATAAGGTCTTAATCTAACTCTGATCAGCATTGTTTATTTATGATGCTCCACAGATTAGATGATAAACCACGATGTTGGGTTGGCATATGACATTTGGGGGAGAAATGGGGTATTGAGGTGTAGCATGTGGGTAGGTCAACATTGTTAAAATGCTGATAGGAAACATCTCAAGATTTCCAGAATGTTGAATGTGCAATGCCAACATTCTCAGAATGTTGATACTAGAGTTAGGCTACAGGATTGGATGGCTAGGCACTAGGAGGTAGTAATGCATAGGCACTAGAGGGAGGGTTATGTGTAGGGGTTAGGAATAGGGCCAGTATACTCACAAAAAAATGTGGCTCCATCAGACACAGATGGAAGTGACACCCACTTGACCATCAGCACTCCGGAAGAAGCCCCTGGAGCCGCTGCAGCCATCAGGATCAGGTAAATCACTGCTGGGCCACCAGGGATTATATGTCGACATTCTATCATGTCAGCAGTTCATCAGTTTGTACATAATGGATGCTATTTAGTGTCGACATTATGACTATATCAGCATTCTCTCATGTCAACATTGGACAAGGTGTCAGATGTGGAGCTTAGTAGGACACAGCAAGAGGCTTACCTCAAGAAACAGACAGACAGTGGGGCTCAGATTAGAACAGTTGCATCTAGCAACCTGTCTGACCTGGTTCTCTAGGAGACATACATAGGATTAGAAACCCTTTACTAGAGATACTGTGCTATTGGTGAATGGGGTCAGGCTCTAGAGGAGTAGAACACCAGAGATGTCAGATTGGATAGATGGGAGTTGACTGCAGGGGAATAGTAGGCAGGAGTGCGTATGGTTTTTTGCAGAAAAGGGGCTATATACCAGTGCCAGAGAGGTCTGTGATGATACTTGTGGAGTGGACCAGATCACATGTAAGACTGCTAATCGATAATGTGATCTCTCAGAGCCAGATTAAGGTGGACATTGCCATACCCAAGTAAGAGAAGAATCGGGTACCAGGTTATAGAGCAGGCATTTGCTTCAGAGTAGCTCCAGTAGTTGAAAATATAGACAAGGGCATCAGGGAGTTGTTGGAAGGCTGGGCACAGGAGAGTCCTGGAGGGAGCGACCTAGCTGAAGATGGTAGTAGGCAGGCCAAGAGTCTTTGGTTAGGTTTGGAGCAAACTGTTGAGTTAGCATTTTTACACATGAATCACCTAAGTATTGGGGATATTCTGGTCAAATCTCAGATAAGCATATGTGAAGGAGGGACAAGGGCGGATCCAGGTAAAAAATGGCAGGAGGGGCACCACGATAGAAGAAAGGGGAGGTCAGCGGAACTATGTATATTTGCACACGCTGCAGGTATGTGCACACTCTCAGGAAAGTGGATGTTTCTTTGCTACAAGGAGCGTGGTCTCACAAGGTATGCCGTCCCTGCAAGCCACACCCCTCATTTTTGTCATGCAGGGGGCATGGAGTACATCCAAAAAACAATGCCATCACCTTTACCTGCTTGCCATGCCGTGGTTCTCCTGGCCGATGACCGCATCTCAGAGAACAGAACAGAGAAAAAGAAGACTCTTGTGTTTGCACACTCTTATGTTTTACTTTTTAGTAAATACCATTCCATATTAAAGAGATAAACTATAACTTTTATTAATGATAATGAAAATCAATTAGTATCCACTTGACGAGAAAAAGTTTTTGACCAACACAATCATAACAAGGTTAAAAATAGTATATGTTCTGTTCCATCAAAGTCTTAGAATAAGCTGAAAACATTACCACACAGTCAGTGTTGCATCTGTTTCATGTTGAATCGTGGATGAGAGTCCATTAAATAAGTGTAGGAGAGAAATAATACAGATATTAAGGAATGAGATATTAGTGGCTATTCGCACTTTGGAGTAAAATTATAATGATCACATTACATTTGTGTTTTAGTAATCACTCCTGGGTCAGACAGAATTATATCTGTGTATCCTTATGTACATTCAGTCAGATTATAGGAAAAAGCCTCCAGGATGTGTGCATGATATTCAGTCTTGTTCTGAGATGAGTCTCATGGAGAGTCATTGATTACATAGATATTAACAAGTATGTATAAAATGACGTAGGAAAGGTTTCTTAGTATTTGATTTATACAAGGGAAAAACGAGATCATACACAATAAAAATAATCTCTGGTGGGTACAAAAATTATCTGCATTTAATTGATAGTCAGCAACAGAAATTGACAGTTTATCACAACATAGTGAATGGCTTGGATTCCAGTTCTCCTAACTGACAGACATAAGTGAGCTAAGGAGTGGTTAGATCGTGTTAATGGTGATGCAGAGGTACTTGAACTTTCGCGGAAAACAAGTTTCAGCCATTTTAGGGCTTATTCACTTCCAATTGTGCCGATGACCGCATCTTCCAGGTGACTGTTCCAAGCGATGGTGATGGCAGTGGCAGAACTAGTGAGTGGGGGGCCCAGGTGCAACAGTATACTTTGGCCCCACACAGCCCCAATCCAAACCCCAATTTAGAGACTGTATGCATGCGCCAAAGTGCGAAGGGGCAGTGGCCTCACAGCACACAGGATATCAGTATTATTTGTGTACAGTGCAAAATAGTCTTCAATCAAATTAGGATGACTATTTTGCATTGTACATAAATAATATTGACACCCTGTGTGGAGTGAGTGCTGTGTAGTTAGGGGATGGGTCAGATGGCACAAGCTGAGTGTGAATGGGATGGGCTAGGTTTCCAAAAGGTCTTTACTTACCTTGGCCCACACCAGAACTGCAGCTCATGGAGATGGCTCCTCCTCTTCCGCAGTGGAAAGGACAGGACTGCCTAAGAGAGGCAGAATGGGGAATTCGGAGAAATGAGGGGAGTAGAGGTGAGGGGGTCCCTCGTCCTCCTCCTCTACCAGGGTATAGCCAGCTTTCTGGCAAGTTTTCATTAAGGCGACGCCCATTCTAGTGAATAGTAGTCACCATTTACCTATACGAACACCATATAATACAGACAGCATCAGTGACTGCAATGTACTACAGACGGCATCGATGACCACCATATACTACAGACAGTATCGGTGACCGCAATGTACTACAGACAGCACCAATGGGCGCAATGTACTACAGACATCAGGGGCGGAACTACTGACAGTGCAGCCAGTGCATTGCACTGGGGCCCCGCCGCACTCAAGGGGCCCACAGCCGCCGGCATTACAATGAGTCACAATGACTCATTGTATCATGCCGCGGCCGCCGCACACCAGGCACCAGCAACGCTCCCGTCGGGTCTGCGTCCCGCCGCCCGCTCGTGTCACGAATAGATCAGGGCAGCACCAGACACGCTGCTGCGGCTGCCGCCCGCCGCCTGTGTAACACACTCAGCGCCTGCGGCAGCCCGGTTGAAGGGGAAGGAGGGGTCCCAGCCGAAGAGGGAGGAGGGTCCGTCCCTCCCTCATACAAACTTGCTGGTCGGTCAGGTCTCACTGGCTGCTGCTATAAGGAGGGAACGCTCTCTCCAGCGCCTCCTCCTCCACACGTCCTCCTATAATAAAATGCTGCTGCAAGATGTCAATCAGTAAAGCGAGGAGGGGCAGCTAACTCAGCTCCTCCCCCATCCTGTTTATATTCCGCCCCTCCCTCGGCTTCCTCCCTCTCTCTCTCTCTCTCTCTCTCTCTCTCTGTGTTTGGGTGCCCACTGTCATAATGGGAGGGAGGGAGGGAGAGAGAGGAGCTGGAGATGCTGGTCATTCCCTATGTGCAGCAACAGCCCCTGGTAGGAATTAGTTATTTTAAATGTCTTTAATTGTGTTGCATATGTATAAACTCAATGATATATATATATATATATATATATATATACTGTATATTTCTTTCTTTTTATATTGAGTTTGCATCTCTTGCCTTGTAAAAATGGTACACTGTCTGCCGTAATGTGTAAAAATGGGGACGCTGTCTGCCGTAATGTGTAAAAATGGGGACGCTGTCTGCCGTAATGTGTAAAAATGGGACACTGTCTGCCGTAATGTGTAAAAATGGGGACGCTGTCTGCCGTAATGTGTAAAAATGGGACACGGTCTGCCGTAATGTGTAAAAATGGGGACGCTGTCTGCCGTAATGTGTAAAAATGGGACGCTGTCTGCCATAATGTGTAAAAAGGGGGGACTGTCTGCCGTAATGTGTAAAAAGGGGGACTGTCTGCAGTAGTGTGTAAAAATGGGACACTGTCTGCCGTAATGTGTAAAAAGGGGACGCTGTCTGCCGTAATGAAAAGGGGACGCTGTCTGCCATAATGTGTAAAAGGTTGACGCTGTCTGCCATAATGTGTAAAAATGGGGACGCTGTCTGCCGTAATGTGTATAAAAGGGGACGATGTCTGCCGTAATGTGTAAAAAGGGGACGCTGTCTGCTGTAATGAAAAGGGGACGCTGTCTGCCGTAATGTGTAAAAGGTTGATGCTGTCTGCCGTAATGTGTAAAAAGGGGAATCTGTCTGCCGTAAGGTGTAAAAGGGGCTCTACCTAGTGTAGTGGTGCTACCGTGCGGCATAATTTTAATAATGGAGACTACTGTGCACCGTTATATGAATTGGTATTATTTTGTGGCCACACCCCTTCCCCACGAAGCCACGCCCCTATTTTTTGTGCGCGTCTTCGGCGCGCACTGCCCCTGTTTTGCATGGAGATGGGGGGGGGGGGCTCCGATACCGTTTCTTGCACACAGTGCTAAAATGTCTAGTTACGGCACTGTTGCTAGGTATCCATTTCTCTGGCCCTGAGCAGGTCCCCCTCACCAGATCCTCTCCAGGGTTGAGGGGGTGGACTTGGATGGGATGAGGGGGGGGGGGGGGCAAAGCATTTTGTCGCACATGGGCCCACCGCTCGCTAGTTCCGCCACTGACAGACATCGTTAGTGACCGATATATACTACAGACAGCATTAGAGAACTCATATACTACAGACCGCATCAGTGACCTCAGTTTATTACAGACAGCTTTAGTGACAGCAATGTTCTACAGACAGCATTTGTCACCACCATATACTACACACTACTTGAAACTATTAATTACATTAGCCTTATTTAAAAAAAAAAAATTGTCTAAAACGTTTTACAAATAAAAGTGATACATTGACAGAAGGTTAGATGGTTATTACCAGAGTTATTTCATGTAATATAAAGCCCTGTGAGTGGCGCGGCATACTATCTGCTGCATTACCTATCCCCCGCTGAGGGCACCCAGGCAAGCTGGATCATTTGGGACAGAGTGCAGGCCATTGCTACTAACACACACACACACACACACACACACACACACACACACACACACACACACACACACACACGCTGGAACATGCCGGCACTCAGTCCCAAATGTTGCAGACAACTTGACTCGGTGCCCTCTCCAGATCCCAAAAACAGGATCCCCTGCTGGCGTGCCGCTCCCTCCATCCAACACCAGAGGAACAGCGGCGTTCAGCATTTCATGAGTCAGTTTGACTCATTATAGTTCAGCCGGCTGCAAGGCCACTTCCTTGCGGTGCTGCTACTTCCTCTTCATTCTGCGCATCCTAGTGCCCACCGGCACTATCGTACGTAGACAGCAGCAGAGTAGCTGCTGCTCTCCTTTGAAAAAAACACATAAACGACAGGTGGGATACGGGTCCATGTGCACCCCCCTCCCATTCCCCTTGGGTCTGCCACTGAGGGGGGGACAAGGGAATTCTGTTGGAAGGAGCTCCAAGAACCTATCCTGTATTTTCTACTCCAGCTTTATGCAAAGAGTAGTATGTAAACCAGTTAGATTTTTAATACAATTTTAACCACTAACTTACCACTGAAAGGCACATTAAAAATAACATGAATAGCTTTTTGGAAGCTTGTTGCGATCATTGCATTAAAGTATTTGAAAGAGATATCTCAAATATTAGAATGAGGAACAATTTATTTCTAACTTGTTAACAAGGGTTAGCAGAAACAATGAGCACCATATATTGAAGGCACATGTAAACATGTTAAAACACATAAACAAAAAAATAATTTGACCATTTTTCCCAGGGCATATACTGTAGGTGAACGAGATCTTACTGCATAAACCTAGGGCAAGTGCATTAAGAGTCTGAAGGCACTATAAGAGAAAACATTGGAGTGTCCTTATTCAGAATGTTGGGAAGTCCAATTATTTAACCTCTTTCATGTTTCCAAGCATATCACCAGGGGTGTACCTTCCTATTGGCCAGGATGGCACTTGCCAGGGGCGCCGTCCAAGGGGAGCGGGGGGGGGGGGGGGGGGCGCCTGGCAGTGCCATCCGCACCAGGGGGTAGAATGACATAGTACTCACTGAGTACATACCTTAGCAGTGCTTATCCACTGCCGGACTCTCAGAAGCGTATTGCACTCTGACAACCTCTGTGACTACAGTCACAATGATGGTGAATATAGCCGGGGAGTGGGGCACTTCCAGGTATGGGGAGGGGACAAGGCACCTCCTCTTCCTCGTCCACTCCCCTTCTCCTTGGTCCCAGGTGATCTGTCACCAAACACCAGCCACTACAATCAGCACCAGTCAGCAGTGCAGCATGAGCATACCTGCACATTTTCTGCGGTACCGTAGCTGCACTGCATGGTCTATCCTGGCAGTCTGGATCACAGCTTACAAAGAGCTCTGTATGGAGAGGTATCTAGACCAGTGACTGCCTGTCCAGCTGTGTTGAAACTACAAGTCCCAGCACCCCTTGTCAACTGGATTTGCTGGGACATGTAGTGCCATCACACCTAGAGAGGGGTTTTTAACTGTATGTATGTGTGCACATATCCCCTCGGTGTCCCTGTCCGCATCCTCTTTCTAATTCCCCCTCAGTGTCCCTGCCCAGTGCAATCTCCACAGCTGAAGTGAAAATGGCGCTGATCACGGGACCTTTATAGAATCCAAAACCTTTGACAATCCGACAGCGGGATGATGATGTTTTGCCTTGTTTTGGGATCCGAATCTTATGGGAAGTCCCAAGCCGGACTCGGATCTGGACTCGGATCCCAAAGTTCGGTTGGGTCCGGTTTTCCGAGAACCGGACTCACTCATCTCTAGTAGACATACTTACCAATCAGCCACTTGATACATCTGGGTAAACATCACAGCAGGCATTTACATTTGTCTGTCCAGTTGTGATATTACTGGCAGCAGCTTCTGTGGCTGAATAATGGGCTAGTCGTTGGCTCGCCTGCATACACATTCAGATGAAACTCTATATCTGGCCGATCAGATATGTCTGTGAATGAGTTCGTTCACAGACATCTTCTGTACACACATATACTGTAGATGCATTAAGTAATAATATATATTGCAGAGTGGGTTCCTGGGATAAGCTACCATCTATAAATAACTTATCTGTGTCCGCACTAGGGGCCCGATTCAGCATGGGTTGTAGTTGTGCAAAAAAACGCTGAAGAGAACGCAGTTTAAGACCTTGCACATGCGCGTGTTAAAATGCTTTTCTTTATTTAATAATATGTTATTGGCCCCATGAACTGCTTCGGAAACTTGAACTCACTGCTAGTGGGGTAAATTTACTAAGATGGGAGTACTATTTAAGATGGGATGTTGCCCATAGCAACCAATCAGATTCTCCTTCTCATTTATCTAGCACCTTCTAGAAGATAATACCTGGAATCTGATTGGTTGCTATGGTCAACATCCCATCTTAAATAGAACTCCCATCTTAGTATATTTACCCCAGTGAGTTAGTCTGGTTTTATTTTTAAATTGAGATTTCACATTCTAAAATCAATGAAATTTTATCACCCTAAAGAAAACCTATTTCTCCATAATGTGCTGAAATGAATTACTATATAATTATCACTGCATTCCTTGGGAGTTTATTATATGCCGTCTTTCGTTCCGGATTTAATAAATGAACATGTATCTGTGTGAAGCAAAGTGATAAGGTCCTAGAGGAGCACTTAAGATACCTCTTAACATGCCCTACATTCCTCTCAAACAGTTTTACAAAGAGACATTCTGCCAGGAAAACCTGCAAGGAACAGCATTTCTAGCCATGTAATACACAAGAGAATATTACTGTTCCAAAACAATAATGCACACTGAATAAATTACCATCTCATGCTGATTCCATCAACTTGTACACCTCACTCTCAGCATTAACAAAATCAAGATGGTTTGTGTTCTGCTGAGTTCTATTATTGTAACAAAGGGTTGTTGGTAGATGCAATAATTAAATTAAATGAAATTATTTTCATAAAAAATGTACAACAATTGTGGGCATTTGTATACATTTCCTTACAGTAGCATATCCAGCTTTCTCTCACATATAGGAAGGCAGGCAAATACTCATGGTATGCGGTCAGCATACCGATGGATGGAATCCCGGCTGTCACAATACCGATGCCGGGGTCCCGCCAGGGCCGCACCATACCACCGCCGGAATACCGGTGAGGTGGGTGATTACCCCTCTGTGGGTGTCCACGACACCCATAGAGGGAGAATAGAATCTGTGGTTAGTGAAGCAAAGTTTGCCACCGAGCCCGCAGTGTGGGGAGCGCAGCGAGCCTGCAAGGGACTTCGTTTCGCTTGCCAGCATTCTAATGACCTGGATCCCGACATCAGTATAATGACCGCCGGGATCACATACTGATCCCATCCTCACATCAGAACCATAATGTTCCTTCCAAGAACTATCGCACATAGAATTGTTCTTTTCCAAGATAGATGCTTTTGTTTTGCTATGAACAACCATTGGTAATGTAAACGAAGTGTCCTGATGTGCCACCTTGTTCTTTAAGGTCAAGATGTGCTACAGACTATTCCATACTTCCCAATATATAAGATCAGTGATGTGTGGTGGGGTGAGGCAGAGCCTTTCCTGTCATACTAATGTTTGCGCCAGAGTTTTTACTGTATAAAATATATGAAAAATACAAAGAATATGTTTGAAATATCTTCTTTGTATTATTCTAATAATTGTTATAGCCAAAACTCTGGAGTAAAAAGTCTATGACATGAGGCAGTGCCTCCCCTGTCTATCTTTTCCACACATCTCTGATCAAAACTCACAAAATATCCAGCGGTATATACAGCTGCACTTGTGTATAATGTCCAGATATACCCTTTGGCTCATATATTGTGTGTAAATAAGCTTTGGTGCTAGCCAATGCCTCCTGAGCCATTTAGCTCACCGCAAGTCCCTAATAAAAGTGCGTCAGCATCACTTGTGATGTTTAGCAGTTCCATAACCTAGAAAAATGCAGCTGTGTATGCATTTGCGTGCAAACATGAATTAGGCGCTAGGTACGATTAAGTCAATGTCCATATCTTCAGCTGGAAGATCGCATGCTGATTCAACTGTGCCTGTGTTAGACTCAAATCATCATTTACATTAGGCAAAGTTACATGATTATCATCATTGTCGATGTCGTCAATACAAGAAAATGGATTAGCCATTGTTATGGATGAAGAGGGCTTTGTAGATTGTGAATGCTCAGTAATGCCCTTTTTGCAGAGAACATTACTTACTGCAAGGTGAAGGCCATGCATTAGACAACATAACTGGTTTTCAGCAGCTACAAGTTTTCCAACTCGTACTGACAGCCGGTGCTACCCACTCAGAAAAGTATGCAAAGGAGGGAGACGACAAACTGGAGAGGTGCTCTCCCCACTCTGCTGAGCAATAGCACGGTACTCTGACTTGAGCCGGAGTGGCGCTGCACCAGTGGAAAGCAAGGTAGTCACAGTGAGTTCTACACTGGGAGGAGGGGTAGTGCATGGGCGTAGCAGGGGATCATGCACCAATAGCATCAGGGCAGGGGTTGGGACTGGGAAGGAAGCTTTTTGCAAGGCTTTGAGAGAGGCAGGCTGACACCGGCAATGTGGAGAGGGAGGGTTGGAGCACCTGTACCCGCATCACTCAGTGATGGCCAGTGGGAGACCTCATAGGAACTAGAAGGGCTGGCCCACCACAAACACTGAAGGATTGCAGCTGCACCTAGTCTACTGGATCAGGTAAACAGATCAGTTCAACAGACAGCGGGGAATTAGTAGAGGCGGGGGGTGTTGGATAACACAGTGGGTGAGCGAAAACCCAACGGTAGAAGAGTGACACAGTGTCTAGGAGAGAACACAGAGGTGGTGAAATAAATAAGGGAGAGCGTAGAAAAGGAAAAATGTAAGAAAGAGGGTAAAATTAGAGGCACAGAGAAGCAAAAGGGGGCACAGATAGAGACAGAATGGCAACTCAGAGAAAGAAAGGGGTACAGAGAGGTAAAAGGGGGTACAGATAGAGACAGAAAGATGCAGAAAAGGGTACAAATAGAGGCACAGGCAGAAAGGAGCATAGGTTGAAGCATGGACAGAATGGGGCACATATAGAAGCATAGACAGACAGAAGGTGATACAGGTATAAAAGGAAATGACGTAGTTGTAGGCCAAATTTCAGCAAAAATATAGAAAATTCTGAAGGGTTCACAAACTTTCAAGCACCACTGTATGTGTAAGGGGTATTACTACTGTGGGCATTATGGTATAAGTAGCATTACTACTGCGGGCATTATGTGTAAGGGGCACTACTACTGTGGACATTATGTGTATAAGGGGCACATCTGTGGGCATTGTGTATGAGGAGCAATACTGTTGGCATTGTGTGTAGGGGCACTACTGTATGTCATAATGTGTATAAGGGGTATTACTGTGTAGCGTAACATGAAAAGGGGCAGTATTGTGTGTTGTAACGTGAATAAGGAACACTACTATGTCATGTAATATGAATCAGGGGCACTACTTGTGGTGTAATGTGAATAGGAGTGTGGTACTGTGGGGTGTAATTTGAATTGGGAGTTCTATTGTGTGGCCATTCCCTTTCCTTGTGAGACCACATCCCACTTTTGTGGTACGTACTTCGGCGCACGCTATCCCTTTATTAAATATGAGAGGGAGAGCGCAATTTATAGTTTCCAGGGGGTGCCAAACATCCTAGCATCGGCCCTGCTCATACTATTACAATTGGACCATCTGTCACATAAAACTCATTTAAATGTGTTTTCAAGACATTTTTCTGCAGTCATCAATCTGTGAACTCTGACCAGACCGAAAAGCAAGAATTTGTTTTGGCCATGTATGATAAAATTAATATATATTTTATTAGCAGTAGAAGTCCAATCAACAAATGCAGTAGAAAATCCCCCCATCATCATTTTAAAATTACTTATTTCCGGGATGACTTTTGATTTGATTTTCAGGACATAATTTACAGCTCTATTACGTATGGCAGTCGGAGTGGAAGGTAGATCAACATACCCTTTAGTACTCAATTGTCTTAAATCCTGTGATATATTATAATGTTGAAAGCCATTCGCGTTCATAGGAGGACCTTCATCAATATTTATTTGACTTGAACTTGGTATGACCATATATCCTTGTTATGCAAAGGACACTGACTATCTCTTACCAGACCCAGCACTGTCTCTTCATTGGCTGGGGCCCTCCCACTGGCCACTACAGTAAAAAACAAAATTACCTATCTGTATCAGTGATGAATTCACAATCAACCATTCAGAAGCAGATAGCTTAGTGCTAGTGACCGTCTTTATCATCAGTGTGTATCTGTACAAACCCTCGGGGACCTCCAATTGAAACAACTTTGACATTGTTGTGCTGGTCTCTATCTGTTTGCAATTATGGGTACCTGTATTTAGGGGAGATGTATCAAACCTTCTAAGGATTGAAGAAGTGGACAAGTTGCCAAAAGCCAGGGCCACTGGGCGGGCAGTTCTTTCACCCAGGGTATTATGCCCTGGGGGCAGTAAGGTTTCCTACCACTCTGGACTCGGATGCACCATGATGAAGTGACATGTACCCGCTCTCCTGAGTCCTCCTCTCCTGTGGGCGGCGATGATTGTGCGAAAGGTGAGTGAACATCGCCCCAGGTCAGCAAGCCTGAGGGAAGATTGGAAGAAAAAGCAAAAGAGGAGGTAAGTAAACATTGAAAGAGGATGCGGTCAAAAAGTCAATAAAAACAATATGTATATAAGTGAAGGTGTAACAGTGTATGTGTGTGTGTGTGTGTGGGGGGGGGGGCATTGTACAAAATCATTGTGATAAATAACTGTGAATCGAAATTCTTTTTCAACAATGTGAACATGCATTTTATATTACAATATGTGTTTCTGTAGGTAAACCACATAAATATAATTGAAGAGCGGCTGCAAAATCATTAACTATAAATTAATTAGTGGAGGCATGGCCAGAACAAGCGTGGAGTCAGACACATTTCTTAGTGCACTCCAGTCTGTGTATCCTGCATAATTATCCTTTTACTTACAGTATGTTTTGCAGCAGATCCACTCTTGGTACCCTGATGCTGGTTTTGCTGAGCTCCAGTCTAATGTATGAGTCTCGCCACCTCATTGGGGCTTCCTCCTGTCGCACACACCAGGAAGCCATCTCTGCTGCTCCTTGTTTGCTTCCACGCTGGTTAATGAGCTCTCTCACCAATGAGCAGAGGCTCCTGCTGGTGAGTGGACTCCTTGGGGTCACTGCTAACCTCCACCTGCTTCTCCGCCACTCCCTGTGTGTTGCTTTGTTACACGGACCTCCTAACCATCACAGCCATCTTGAAAGCTGGTTTCCGCTCCTGTTCGTTTTTTGCTGCTGCTACTAGGATTGCTATTTCTTTCACCTACCTCTATGTGTCTGTCCCTGTTGGACTCTTCTGGACCTATGGAGGGATATAAGATATTGTATATATTAACCTTGCTGCTTTCCTTGCAGCCTTGGTCTCCAGCTCATTGCTATCCTCTGGACATTTGTTTCATTGATGGACTCAAGTTCTGTTGGATTGTCCTGTACCTATTTGGACCTATCTGGAGATATATGGTACTGTGCTACTCCTTCTTGCTGCTTCTCTTTCAGCCCTGATCTCCTGTTCAGTGCTACCATCTGGACTTTTATTTCATCGCTGATATTCTCAATTTGACAAAGTACAGAGACGTTTGCATATTCTCCAACTCTCCTGTTCCATGTTATTTCCTATTCCTAGTTGAGTGGTTTTGGGGGAGTGGGGCCAGAATTATTTCTTAGACTTGTCCTGGGAGACTGCGGCCTGGCTTGGCCTGCAATCCGTTGGATGGGATTATCCTCCTTAATTGGTTTAAGTGCACGTGTGTTATTACCTTTGTTTGATTCTGTCTGCCTGTCTAATAATGCTTAAATATTTGTATCTGCTTTAAATTCTGTTTGAATATATGGGTACTCTTGAAAACTTTGCACCATTAAAACCAGGACATCTTTACTGTTGTCAAGTCCTGTGTATATATCTTAGCATGGTTTAACTTGTAGGCCCCAAGGCGGGATGATTCTCCATGACTGATTTAAGTGCACTTGAATCATCGCCCTTATTT